>NC_071260.1:19446149-19568649 GCF_023375685.1 Ictalurus furcatus | reverse complement strand
GCCAGACCCGGCCCCGCACCTGGAGGAACCCCCAGAGGGTGCCCACTTGTGAACACCCCCGAGACGAGCCCATGCCTACAGAGCCGGAGAGGGAAGCCGCCCGGCTGCTTACAAAACCATGGCTGGCAGGCTGCGCCCTCCATCAGCAGCAACCGCAGGAGGCGCCCTCCTTGACGGTGTGGGTCGAAGGGAGACCGGTAACCGCCCTGCTGGACACCGGGAGCACGGTGACCCTCGCCCGGCCCTCCATCCTGCCTGAGGAGCGCCGCCCAAGGGGGACGCTCACCGTGACCTGCGTCCATGGGGACACCCGGGAAGTTCCCTCAGCCGAGGTCCAGATCCGGGGCGAAGCCGGCACCTGGCCCCTCCAGGTCGGAATCATCCCCGAACTCCCCGTGCCCCTCCTCCTGGGACGAGACTGGCCAGGATTCCTGGTGGTACCGAGAGCCGAGCCCCGGAGATTGCGGCGACGTACGAAGGGGACCCCGACCCGGCCGGCCTACCTGGCCCAGGACGACGGAGAGGCCACCACAGAAGGTAAGACCCCCCAAGCTACTAACCCTCTGTCGTCTGTCCTTCCCCAGGTGAACCGAGAGGGGAAGTTCGGCCGGGAGCAGAAGGAGGACGACCGGCTGAAGCACTGCTGTGCTCAGGTACGGGTGATAGAGGGGGTCAACCAGAGTCCAGACCTGAGGCTCCCCACATCGTACTTCCTCGTCCGAGGGGGGCTTCTCTACCAACGGGCCTGCCACCGCGGGGAGCGGGTGGACCTACTGGTGGTGCCCCGACCCAAGACGGCCGTCTTATTGCACCTTGCCCACACCCATCCACTCGGCGGCCACCTGGGGGCCCGAAATACCCTGGAGAAGCTGCGGGACCGCTTCGTGTGGCCCGGGATGGACGCGGAGGTCCGGGCCTTTTGCCAACAGTGCCCGCAGTGCCAGCGCACGGCCCCGCGGAGGCCCCCGCCGGCGCCCCTGATCCCCCTGCCCATTATCGGCGTCCCGTTTGAGCGAGTGGGCATGGATCTCGTGGGGCCCCTACCCAAGTCTGCCCGGGGCCATGAACACATCCTGGTCCTCATCGACTACGCCACGCAGTACCCCGAGGCGGTGCCGCTCCGCAAGGCCACCTCGCAAAACATCGCCAGGGAGCTGGTACTCCTCTTCAGTCGAGTGGGGATCCCCAAGGATGTTCTGACCGACCAAGGTACGCCTTTTGTCTCGAAGCTAATGGCGGATTTGTGTCGTCTGTTGCAGGTGAAGCACCTCCGGACGTCGGTCTACCACCCCCAAACTGACGGGCTGGTCGAGAGGTTCAATCAGACCCTCAAGCGGATGCTGCGCCGGGTGGTGGACGAGGAGGGGAGGAACTGGGACCTCCTCCTCCCCTACGTACTTTTCGCCGTTCGGGAGTGCCCCCAGGCGTCCACGGGCTTCACGCCCTTCGAGCTCCTGTTCGGGCGGCGCCCGCGGGGATTGTTGGACGTGGCCCGCGAAGCCTGGGAGGAGCAACCATCCCCCTTCCGCTCCGTCGTCGAGTACGTGCAGGACATGCAAGCAAGGATTGACAGGGTGGGCCCCATCGTCCGGGAGCACATGCACGCGGCGCAGGAGGAGCAGAAGAAGGTATACAACCGCCCCGCACAGCCCCAGGAATTCCAGCCGGGGGACCGGGTCCTCCTGTTAGTGCCCAGCAGCGCCTGCAAGTTCCTCGCCCGGTGGCAAGGTCCATATACCGTCCTCGAGCGCCGGGGCCCGGTCAACTACCACCTGCAGCGGCCCGGTAAGCGGGCGGACGAGAAGCTATACCATGTAAACCTGCTGAAAAAGTGGGTGGAACCAGCCCCGGTGGTGTCGGCGTTCGAAGCTCAGGACTCGGACCGGGGCAAGGGTACCTTGGTCGGCTTAGGGGAGGACCTCACCCCCGCCCAAAGACAGGAGCTTACCGAGCTGATCGACCAGTTCGCGGATGTGTTTTCGGCTACCCCGGGGATGACCCAGCTGGTCCAGCATGAAATCAAGACTCCTCCCGGTGTAGTGGTGAGACAAAGGCCCTACCGTGTCCCCGAGGCTCGGCGCCAGGCCATCGAGGAGGAAGTCAGTCGCATGCTGGGGGACCACGTCTTTGAGGAGTCCAGCAGCCCCTGGTCCAGCCCCATCGTCATCGTGCCGAAGCCGGATGGGAGCATGAGGCTATGCAACGACTTCCGGAGGCTGAACCAGGTGTCAGAGTTCGACAGCTACCTCCTCCCCAGAGTGGACGACCTGGTCGAGAGGCTGGGGAGAGCCCGATTCATATCGACCCTGGACCTCACCAAAGGCTACTGGCAAGTGGCGCTCGCACCGGAGGCAAGGCCCAAGACGGCCTTTAGCACGGCCACTGGCAGTATCGGGTTCTCCCCTTTGGGCTGCACAGGGCGCCCGCCACGTTCCAGCGGCTAATGGACATCCTCCTGCGGCCCCACCGGCAGTTTGCAGCGGCCTACCTGGACGACGTGGTCATCCACTCCTCCACCTGGGCCGACCACCTGTTCCACCTCAGGGAGGTCCTGAAAGCACTCCGGGGGGCCGGCCTGACCGCCAACCCAAAGAAGTGCCATCTAGGGCTGACGGAAGCCCAGTGCCTGGGATACCGCATCGGACGGGGAATGCTGAAGCCCTAACTAAAGAAGATCGAGGCGGTGAAGGGCTACCCGCGTCCGACATCGAAAAAGCAGGTACGTGCCTTCTTGGGATTGGCGGGCTACTACCGCAGGTTCGTGCCTAATTTTTCTGCTGTAGCCTCTCCCCTCTCAGACCTTACAAAGAAGGGCCAGCCAGACCAGGTCAGGTGGACAGCCGACGCAGAAAGGGCCTTCCAGGCCCTAAAAGGGGCCCTCACCAGCGCGCCGGTACTCCGCAACCCGGACTTTGACCTCCCGTTCACCGTGCATACTGATGCATCCGAGACCGGGCTGGGCGCCGTCCTCTCCCAGACCTTCGACGGGGAAGAACACCCGGTCCTCTACATCAGCCGGAAGCTGTCCCCGGCCGAGAGGAAGTATGCGGCGGTCGAGCGGGAGGCACTGGCGATAAAATGGGCCATCGAGGAGCTGAGATACTACCTGGCAGGCAGGCACTTCGTCCTCATAACGGACCACGCCCCCCTGCAGTGGATGGCCAAGGCGAAGGACACCAACGCCCGGGTAACCCGCTGGTTCCTCGCCTTACAAGACTTCTCCTTTCAGGTTAAGTACCGGGCGGGGGCCCAGCATGGTAATGCGGATGGGCTCTCACGACGAGACACCCTCTGGGCCCACCACCGAGCGGCAGTAGGCTCGGAGCAGAGACGGGCAGAGAGCCGGCGCACACAAGAAGGAAATCGCTCCTTCTCCAACTGCCGCACCGGCACGACGTGGGCAGCTTCGTGCTGAACATTCCGCCAGCCGGAAGGACCCCCACGGCGGGGCGGGACTGACGCGACACCGGCCAGCGATTGGCGGACCCAACGGAGAAATTCCACCACTCAGGCGACGGCGAAGGAGGATAAAAGGGCGCGCTTCCGGCCGTACGGGAGGAGAGAATACCGTAGCGACAAGACGGACTCCGTGCGTATTTTCCAGCGACATAGCGACCCGCAATCACCGAGCACGACGGTAACCTCACGCCCCACGCTAATCTCTCTCTCTCTCTCTCTCTCTCTCTCTCTCTCCACAAAAGGTGCAAGCGTGGACGAGATCGCCGGGTGGTGAGAGTCCCACCTACGGAGGACGCCGGCCCGGGAAAACCCTCTCCCCCTTCTCGGGAATCCCGCCTCCGCCACGAGTAGGCTACACCGGCAGTCACGCCTCCACAAGCCCCGCACTCATCCCCTCACAACCCACTCACTTCACCCTTGCACCAATAAACCACCGTTTGTGAATGTTCTTCTGCCTCCTGTGGGTCTGTACGCCGCCCTTCCCCGGGCTAATTCCTCACAATATATAGATATGTGTATGTATGTATGTATGTATGTATGTATGTATATGTGTATATATATATCCACAGTTGAACAACAACTTCCATATAGTGAAATGAAAAATACAGACAAAAAATGTAGGTCTGTCAGTGATTACAAATTGACAACTTCAGAATTGATACAATTTAATGTAATACCTTTTAGCTTTCATAGTTCTTTTTCCTTTTATAGTTTTGTAAGCATAGGTTTTAGGTCCTGCACTTACGAATTCTGCGATTTGATCACCATAATGTAGTTCGCTGCTAAGACCACCCCAGTAATCGCTTAAGGGTGGCATCCAGACACCTTCCTTACTTTTAAAAATGACGCTGTGGGTGTACAAACAACCCTGATTCAATCGATCCATCAAATTGTACAATTCAAATCTAGCATATGCAGTAGTGAAAACGCCAATAAATACATTAGCATTCACCAGTTTAATCAGTCTATATTCACCAGCATTCACCGGTTTAATCAGTCTTTATATCCTGAACTTTCGTGTTTGGTCTTGAGGAACATTTTATTATATTTGGTAAAAAGCTTATCAGACCTTTTAGGAAAGTGCCATACTTCAAACACTTTTAGAATTTTGTAACCTTTTTCGACAGCTTTCGCAATTTCGACAGAAGCCCATGTTCCAGTAAGAGCACTCTCCTGATCTGTGTGGTCACATTGTTTGTTTTTTTGCTTCTACATAGAGGAAAGAGGAGTTTGCTTTTTACATGAAACAGAAGAACAGATGCCCACAGACCCATAGGTGGTAATACTTTTTGCTCTGACGATACCAACGTAATGTTCCAGAGGTTTAACTCACGATAAATGATGGTCGGCTGATCAACGTCTTTGTATGTCTTTGTCTTATTTACAAACGAGTAAAGAGAGGTAAAATCGAAATAATCGATTCTCTCACTAGGCTGAGCTACATAATGCAAATGTAACGCATTTTTTCGATCGCAGCTTGTGGGTTTAAACCATCAGGAAAGTCTTTTAGAAAGTTTATCACATGGTTGTTACTTTTCTTCATTTCATTCCACTCATGTTCCCACATCAGTGTGACTTGCAAATTGTGAGTGTCTTGCAAGTTCTTAATATTCTCCAATGATTTTGACGGACATCTCCAAAGGTAGTTTTGAATGAGCTAAGAGGATGTGGGGTCAGTGAGGGAAAACACTTTTCAGCATCATTAACTATTTTACAACTATTTTACCTATTTTCTCAACAATAGCTCTTTGCAAACTCTCAACGCCACCATAAGAACCAGGGTCTCATGGAGTATAAATATATATTCTTCATCAATCGTTTAAGTCATTTTGGCGTGTCAAGACAAGAATGATCAAACGCAGATATAGATTAAGCGCTTTATCTCAGAATGCATACCGTATGACGTGAGCAAGGTTTACGTATAAAATATTCAATCAGTCAATCAAAGCAACATCAACATTTTCATTTCTAAACAATTTTAATTCACACATCGGTTAGGTTTAGATGCATAATACAGGGCTAGTTTTACATTCAAAAGTTTGAACAAAACATGTAAGATAAAACCTGATACACAAGTGTGTAAAGGACACAGTATTTACAACGAATCCAAATTTTTTGTAAAATCTTGCCATAGTTCATAAACATTTCTTCAGCAATTTTTTGGAGAGCAGAGGTAAACACAGTCTTCAGGCTTTTCTCGCAGTCAGAATTGACATGTATGTGGTTGGTCAGTGGGTTCCAGAGATGAGTGAAAGGTCCAGTAGTCCACAACTTCTTCATAAACCCATTCACTGAAAATGTCTTCAGTTTTCTCTTTGACCTCATTCAGAACAGTTTTGATGTGATGCTCCTCTCACCATTCGCACACGACAGCTTCGGCGATAACTACAATTCTTTCCAAAGATGGAGTATGTTTGATACCACACAATTTCAGACCTCTTGCCAATGTGTATTTACGTGTAGATAGTACTCTTCATGATTGAACAAACATGAGTGTTGGACTTGAATCAGATGAACAATCATGCACCCATGGCAGTTGTCTATCAGATCTTGATCAATAATTCTGTCCAACAGTTCTCCCATAACCGCACGTATGGCTAGCACGGAGTTGGCTATACACTCATCAGTTTCATCATTTGTTGACAGATAGGGCAGATTTTTTCCCCCTAGGTTTTCGCCGATGTTTTTGCCATCTTCAAAATCTGACCTGGTCACATCATCATCATCCAGGGTAGCATCATTTGTAAAAAATGGTCTGAGTTCACGAGCCATAATGCTGGCTGATGCTCAGAAGGCTTTCACTCTATATGTAGTCAGACTCATTTATACATCATGTGGGAGTAGTCTTGGGGAAGGTCGGGTTTCTGCTCAACCTTGAAAGAGTGGTATATTGACGATCTCAGAAGAGAGCTTCTAGCCTTAGATTTATTTCTGCTGTTTCTTTGTTTGTTCCAAATTTTTGGAATAATTCATTGATTTGTTTGAAGTAGCATTGTAGATTTTTCCAGCTGGTTCGTTCATACCTCACTTCACAATTCTCTTTCTTATCAGATGCGTAGTCACCAGTTATAACTGCAAGACAGTGCAGTGAAAGCTGGTTCTTGGAGAAAATTGTTACTCTGATGTGATATTTGCATTGCAGAGATTTACTGATACATTTATGTCTGTAGGCCTCTGGTAAAAAGAAATCCATTCTAACAATGTAGTCAAAATTCTTTCCAGTCACACTCATCAAAAGTTAAGGTCTTAGTATCATGGCTCCAGTGGATGTGACCCGGTACCTAGAAATGCATAAAAAAAAAATCCGGCTGTACAACCGTTTGACATTACCCAATATTGAACCTTTTCATGGTCTAAATTTTTTTTCTAATCTTCCCAAAGTAAAGTAAACTTTTTTTGGTGCATTAGGACAAACATTGTTGATGATGACCTTTTGACCTACACCTGGCAAGATAAGGTTGATTGAAGATGACACTTTTAGGACATACACCTGTCAAGATAAGACTTTGATGACTTATGCCAACCATAACTCTCTCTTGTGACCACGTATCATGTATGAAAGTCTTCCTGCGCTTTCTACTAATGGCATAAGTCTGGAGCGCTCTTAGAAACTCATATTAAATACTTGTATTTTATGGCTTGTTAATCAGGTGCTTACTTGAATGGGCAGTGAATGCACTATCCTCTATTTTGTGGACATTTCCAACAATTATTTCTTAAACATCTTTCTAACCTTAATAGTATTTTAAGCATGTCTGTAGCCATGGTGTCTTCTGGCTTGTAATTAGTGAGCCCACTGTGTGTAACTATCACTATCTCTATTTCCAGTGTGAGACTTTTCAATGTTTAGTTTTTATGAATGATTTGTCAGCTTTGTGTCTTATGTCCCCATAGCATATTTATTATGCCATAGTTACACCACTAGGTTCTACATCTTATGTCATTGGCAAAGCTGCATTTGTGATCAACTGCACACATGCATTGCTTATAGCTTTTATAGTAATGTTTCCTAGTCACACAAGCACACGCGTACAACATATACTCACCCACACCCCAGTGTATCCACCTCCGTTCACTTTTTTTTCACTAAAACAATACACCTTATGTCTAAAGGTCACTGAAGAGATGATGGTGTAGTATAACACCCTAATGGTATGCTTATCTGATGCTGTACACACGGTCTGTTCTGGGTCTTCACCATAGTCGATCTGGTGGGATCTACAGCATATAAAACCTGTATCCTGAAAGCTGTCCCTCAGGCAATACAGCATTCAGAGCTGTCCATAACATATTTTCTCTCTAGATTCTCAAATTTCTAGACTGTAAAATCATTTGAGATCATTTTTAGTGAGAATTTGTGTGTCCTCCATCCTCCAGCACTCATAAAATGTGTATACATATACACATACACACACACACACACACACACACACACACACACATACATATATATATATATATATATATATATATATATATATATATATATATATATATATATATATATATATATATATATATATATAAAGAGAGAGAGAGAGAGAGAGAGAGAGAGAGAGAGAGATATAGAGATAGATAGATAGATAGATAGATAGATAAATAGATAGATCTGAATAGGGCTGTGATTAAAATAAAGCAAAAGGAGGTTGAATGTAGATAATAGCACTCCAGTTGTTTGAGGCAATTAATATCGTGCCCTTCATGTTTGGACTTGATCTGTGTTTATTTGAATATCAGCTCTAAATAACTGCATTAATCATTTTATTCCTCCAGAGACAAGAGAATGTGAGAATGATAAATAAAAATAAATACAGAGTGGGAGGGGTGACACACTCCTCTGTCATTCTCTTCTTTTTGTGTATTTGTGTCTATTGTGTGTGTTTGAGAATGATTGCACAACTAATTATGTATTTTATGTGATCAAAATTAAAATGTTAAAAAAAGGGTTCTGGATTTTTTTTTAAATATTAGTCACTTTTTCAATTGACTGACCCTAAGGGTGAAATGTTTTCAAAATAAATCTTGCTTTTGTCGTTTTTTTTCTGAATTATGGCAGATATGTTTATTCTTTATAATGTAGGTTTGGTATAATCTGTCAGGACATGACCTATTTTTTTTTTTTTTTTTTTTGTAACATCATTATACACACTGGTAGACTGAGCTTCATGGCATGTCTATGCCGGAATCGGTGTCCAACTACAATTCCCAGAATACATGGCCTACAAACCAAGGTCTAAAACACCAGGGTGTGTCTCAACCAGCTCCCTAGTTCAGTAGGAAGTGAATCATTATATCGTGAACACTGTTTCGGGCCCTGGTAAGGACCTTAGCTCAGGGGTTCCCAAACTTTTCCAGGGCAAGGCCCCCCAAATGGCATTAACATTTGACCGAGGCCCCCCTTTTGCAAGATGTCTTTAAAACACATTAAAAATACAGACTTCTGAATATATCCCCCCCCTTTTTTTATTAATAATAATAATTACATGTTACATCTTTACAATACATTACATTAGGAATCGATTGTGTGTGTGTGTGGTTGCCTGAGTGAGAATTTATTTTCACACCAAATTGCTGAGGCCCCTCGGGCGCCCCCTGACGGCCCCCAAGTAGGCCGCGGCCCCCACTTTGAAAACCACTGCCTTAGCTCACTACACACTGGTACACTGATAACTCATTTTCCGGTGACATGACTACATACTCGCATTTTAAAACATCACCAAAAATCAAAAACTGAAAAATAATTATGTTTTATGTGTCATAGAAATTTGTTAGCTTAATCACACGTATTTCTGTCATAATATGCCTATGATCCTGTCATAAAGTGGGTTAAAAATAAATAAATCATTAAAAGTCATTAGACTCAAACAAACTGTATTTTGAAAGTCAAATAAAGTTAGTAATCAATCGAGAGCTACAACAACAATAAAAAGCTACTTACATTTGTACCAAGAAGTTGGCTGAGAGTTCGGCCCCTATTTTTTCGAGCTGAGAGGCTTCAGAAAATATGCCGTCATTTCCAGTAAGGGAACATAGTGAGCATTGATGCTCCCTGGTTTTTGCAGTGCATTGTGGGATTTTTTTTAGGAAGCGAAAGTTCTGGTGCACTGGAAGGATTTTGCGATTGAGATTAAGCCCTTAAAATGGCCGTTTCCCTTATCAGTGCCCTGACTACTGAACTAGGGAGCTGGTTGAGACATACCCCCAGCTACCACAGCCTCTCATGCATCTGATTACTGAGCACACACACCTGGACTCAATTACCATCACAGCTGTACTCGGAGTATAAAAGGACTCTCAAACTATGCACTCACTGTGTAGTATATGCTTTGTGTCTTTTGTACCAGTTTGTACCAAACCTTTGATTCACTGACTGTCTTTTTGGTTTTTGATCTAGTTTCTGGTTTTCTTTTTTTGCTCTCCCCTAGTGTAGTTAATGTTGTTTGTTCGTCACCTGGCCCATGCCTGAATATTGACCTTGCCTTTGGATAATGTCTTTGCTTTATTTGGTATGTTTTCAATACCCGTTGAACACCTGCACTTGTGTCCGTACCTGCGTTGTGCCACTTCATAATTATTTCAAGTGGTATACGCTGTTATTACACCACTGGAGTTAAATGACATTAAAAATACTGAACCGGAATTCTTGATGGTTAAAAGGCAAAAGCTCACTTTTGGTACTCTGGGTATTTTTGCTGAATTTACACAACCTTCACTGTCATAATCATGTAAATATAAGGTGACAAATTTTCCACTGCTTGAATCCTTTGAGCCTCCATTACCTACTAGGTTTAACCTATATTTTCTACATATTAATTTTAAATATGTGAATTCACAGTATACAGTAATGACACAATATATTTAAAATATAGTAAAATTAGTTTCTATCAACAAAGTATTCAGATTCATCACAGATTCATGGGGATCTTATTTATTTATTTGTTTTATAACATTTCTGAATAATTAAACTAGATGTGATGTCTAAATTCCTTTAGAGCAGCTTGAGGGTGGTGTTGAGAGTGGTGATTTGGTGTTAAACAGTTTCACTTGTACAGGTTCCCTATTGTGTTATTATTAGGCCATATCATATAGAAGGGACTTCTTTGCCTCCTCTTCTTGCATTCACTGAGTTGGAAGGAATGCAATAATGGAAATAGAGGAAGAGATAATTAGGCTTCCCGTGTTCTCGAACTGCCTTTCCTTCGTTTTTCCCCTCCTCTCCATTCCTCTCCCCTCCCCTCCATCTCTACTCCACTCTTGGAGGAAGTGCTGTTGGTAATTGTAGAGGGAGGTTTGATAGTTGCTGAAATGAAAAGCAGCTTTAATTAGTGACAATTACCAGTGTGACTCTCCCTCCGGCCACCTGACTGGTGCATTCTGTGAAGTGGGCTTCCGACTGGAAATTGCATTCTTCAAATCTTGATCTAAATTTATACCGTGTTCAGGCTGAAATAGGACTGCACACAACTGAACCAAAATAGTGCCATTTCTGTTTTTATGTGGTTGTTCAGAAAGAGAGAGACAGAGAGAGAGAGAGAGAGAGTGAGAGAGAGAGGCACTGAAAGTTATTATTAAAGTTATGATACAACAAATCTCCAGCTCCATAACTACTCTAAATAAACAACATTTACACATTAAAATAGCTTGGAAATTGCAGTATAGTTTAATTTCATGCTAATTTTAGCAACATACACCAGAATTAGCAATCTGGTGTCTATTACATACTGTTGATTTTGCAGTTTCAAAAAAAGAGTCTTGTGTTAAATGAAGTGTAATGTGTTATGATTATTGATGCAGTATGTATAGAGATGTTTGTACTCTACACTAGATCACTGTAAAGAGTACACAGTTTATACATACTTTTCGCAATTTTTTTTCTTCATCTCTGAATGGATACAGTATGTAGTAGCCAAACTCACCTTTTATTGAAGAAATGGGTCAAGTTTTCAATAAAACTCAATTATTATAACTATAACTAACTGTGCCTTTTATTGAAATGCAACTCTTTATTTGTAAAGAAGTGTATATGTTGATTGGAAAAGCATAACAAGTGTAGAAGTGTCGAGACCAGTGTACTGCATGATAAAATTAAACAATTAACATCTTTTCATACTTTACAGCGTGTATAAAATGGCAGGCAGTCCTAGCTGACGTCGAATTTGGATCTAGATAGAAAGAGGAAAAGATCTTATTGATTTTGAAATCAGGGTCATTATTGGGGCTCAGGTGCAGGAGCTTCACTCAAAAACCAGGCTCAACTGGCTGTTACATCAGTAACTAGTGTTGGAAATTACGTCTGAAAGCGCACATTCAGTGACCATGTTGCTTGTGCATTGATTCAATATTTAAGGGAAAACAGAACCTGGCAGTTTTATTTAAGATCTCTGGTTCATGATTATGCCTAGTCAAATCAACTGATTATGCTGACTGGTCAAACTACTGTTCTAAATTGGTACCTTAAAGACAATTTCATTTCAGAGACTTAAATGAAATGCTCTCTTCCATTCTTTTTTTCAGTACAAAGAAGTATACACAGTAGATATGCCCAACAGACGAAAAGCATAGACACTATCAATTACCAAGCCTGACTAGCTCCATATGCCGTGATGTTATTATGCTCACTCACCAGAAAGGCGAGAAAAACAAGGGAACTGCAAGCAGAAATCATCAAAATGAAATCATTGTGGATATCGTCCGAACATATTCTGCCTGTCCAGCTGGCCGTGGGGTGATATATGACGGATTCACTTGTCAGAGACTGATCATTATGCAGCTCTCTGTTATGTTACTGAACAGATGGGTTTTCTCCTCTGCCTTACTCACAAGGGAAAATCACTCACTGCAGAAACACAAAACACATTTGAGCAAAATTGACAAAATTAAGGTTTTGTTTTGCATTTCACCTCTGAAGATGGAAATCATCAGTATCTCCTACAAGCCGTTAATGGTAATCAATACTCCTGACGCAAGACAGTAGATTCTAACACCTCTCCAACAGCCAGCGTGTTAAATAAAGAAATCGGCTTTAGAGAGTCAGTCAAAGGGACTGTAATAGACCTTTTTGAACCTTATTATGAAGGCGCTTGAACTCTAATGCAATAACTCTAATGAGAGTGATTAAGGATTGAGGATTCAATGGGAAAGAAGAGATAATACTCACAAGTGATGGGCTTGCTGAACCTTTATGACATATCTATAGAATTGCAGCTAAATGATTGCATATCCTTGCTTCCTTGTCTCACTGATTAAATTAATAAATCAAATCAAGTCCCCCAATCAAATTCCATACACTATTTCTCTCAAATAGGTTACATGCTGACATCAATGTCTTTGTTAGCAATGCGTAAATAGTACATCATACAGAGAGCAGAGGTATTGGAAATGCTGTAAAATTGTTGTTTGACAAATGGAAAAAGTAAGCTCATCTCTGAGAATACCAAATATTTACCTATCATTTGCTCAGAAAAATCAATCCTTTCAGATCCCTGCAGTACAACACAATGTTACAGACTTTACTTACAGACTCTTAGCAGGATCTCAAATTTTTTACATCCATTATTATTGACGTGTAAAGCAGATTCGTTCCCACTCTTAACCTTCCCCCAAGCATTCTGACAGAGACTCTCAAGTTTGATTCTAAATTCATTTATTAATTCAGTGATTTTCAGGCAGGAAACGGTTCGCAATTATGATCAGCACTCTGTCAGGACTCTGGCTGAAGGGTCAGTTATCATGGCTCTTGCTGGAGGCTGATCATACATACTTACTTGTGCTGTAACTCTTGTTATACCACTACTCAGAAACACACTCTTTTTACATGTATATGTTCTCAGGTGCTACCAAGGACCAATACAGTAAGATGAGAGTTCATGACCATAAGCTCGGGTCACCTGTACGCATCACTTCACAATTACCCACAATCATGCCTTTGGAAGGAACATATTACCAAACAGGGAATGTATCCAGTACTATACATTGCTTTTCTCTGAAAACACACAGTGACAATCCAGTGAGAAATGATGTCAAAGAGCTCCAATCTGCATGTAAAAACTGTTCCATTAATCAGGGTTTCTGAAATGTTTTAGTAGCCACGCACCCCTTTGTAAACTGTAACATAAATTCCATGGACCCTCTCTGAACAGATTTTATTTTAAAGAACAAAATATGTACAATAATATTTTTGTCTATTTATTAAAGCCATGGAGTTTTCTGTTCCTGAACTTTGCACTGACAGAACACATTAGGTCCATAAGTTGACATTATTTACACACCAACCAATTTTTGAGTTCTTGAGTTTGGACTCAATTCAAGTGACCAGCCAAATGGGCTACTAACTAGAAGAACTAAATAATACATGTGATAACTTTGATAATGGTGGGACCATGAAGATTTCCCCCACTATATGTGAATTTAAAAAAACCACAAACCACTTTGGCTATGCTTAAAGAACCCTGGGGGTTGCTGGACCCCACTTTGAGAACCACTGCCTTAAGATATTTCACTGTCTCGTTATGAACCTAGGTTTATCTAAAGTCATTCGGCTGAGACTGCAGCAAGGAGAATGTGTTCTTTAGTGCCGGCCATTAGCCGAGACTCTGAAGAACGCATCAGAGCTTTGTGTCTTTGTTAATGAGCACGAGAGCACCAGTAAAACTGACCTTGTCTCACCCGACACTCATTAATCCAACAATGAGGGTTTCTCAAGACCTGGCCAGCCTACCAGGAAAATAATACGACTTTAAACAAGAACGACAAAGATTGTTGAATCTGTAAAGCTCTTAATTGGATGCTTCTGCAAAGGCAGTCATTTACAGCATGCCCCAGTGTCATGATTCTGGAAGAAGTAGACAGCATTATGGCTGGTTGTCTGAATTTACATCACATGTAAGACAGCTCTAAACATAAGAAGAGCAAGGTTGTATAAGACTGTAAACAATTAGAGACAAATGCTCACTTATGAGAGAAAGAAGCAGAACTTTTGTGAAGCAGTCACAACACAAATCAATTATGCTTAAAATGACAATTTGTGTGCTAATGTTCATACAAAACTGAGTGTGTTGCATGCTTCTGTTACATGTCTGAAGGCCAGGCTGTATAGTCAACATTTTTTGACTACAAATTTATAGTAGGTGCTGTATTCTGTTGCACTGGCGCTGTATTCTTGCCATGGTCTTATAATTTGTACCTCTGTTCTGATTTCACTGCGCACTGGAGAGCAGGTCTGTGGAAAGGAGATGTAGCACCATAATGACTGAAAAGGACCTCAGGTGGGCTGTGCTCACAGCAGCAGCTGAAATGGAGAGTGATGTAAAGCTGCCTGCTGCCTCTTATTGATCTGCCCAAGGCCAGGCTGAGTAAACATTTGCCAAATTGGATGGAAAATATCTCCACCAAGACATATTTTCTTCAGCGAATTATGATTTGTGTGCAGGTTTTACATAGAGAATATTAAATACTCCTGTTGAGAATGCCTCTGTGTTGTTGTTTTTTTTTTTTACCTACTACAGTGTAAACATCAGCTATCTTCATTAATTATGCTGACATGTTATATTTGGTTTATTAAATAATCAGTGAAACCTTGACCAACACATAATGACCCATTATGAGTGATTTAAAAATCAAGGACCATAATTTGTTTAATGAGGATTTAGCTGACTGGTATTCTAAAATCCTGACCTTTTTTTTATATTAGCATGAAGATATGCTGAGGTTTTTCAGTTGAAACTACAAAGCACTTCTGCATGTCATTCTTGATAAGACTGCTTGCAAATGCTGTAATTGTAAATGTATATGCCATAGTGCTTGAGCAAATAAGATACTCATACCAGGGAATCCAATATCTTCACAAATTATTAAATGTCATTTGCAGTGCAATCTAATATTTTAATGCACTTACTGTACAGATTACTGTAGATGTACTTTAAGGCTATGGAGTGATGTAAGTAAGTATGCATGCTCATTTGTGTCTCTAGACTAGACTTATTACCTAGATAAAACCTGTTACTATGCAAATTAGAAGAGCTCTTCTTTATAACAATGGAGGTAAAAAGCAGTCTCCCTCTAAGACAGAGTAACCAGGGGAGACACAAAAAGAGCAGAAATCACTCTGTCTTTCTGAGTCCTTAGACACAAAGACATTTCACTGATTAGCTGTTAAAGTCTACATGAAGAGGCCCCTGTGTGTCATCTCCATGCTCCAGTTCTTTTTGTGGCTTTTTGTTTTTTAGTGGATTTCAAGATAGGGCTACACTACTAGTTTCCTTTAACATGTACATAGAAGCTGATTTCCATTTTCAAGATAATAAGATTGTCTCTTACAAGACAGTATGGTATGGAGGACATATGTACCTGCATCAAAGATTATTTGTTTAATAGAAGGTGCAACTACTTTGTAAGTGGCTGCAATAAACATAGTTGCGTTTCTGCATTCGAAAGTCAGTCACAGACATAAATAATCCCCTTATAAAGTCCATCAGTATATTTTATTGCCTATCTGTTTGGCTGAGATAAGAGCCAGTGGGCTTATCCGTTTACAGAAAGAGATTCTTCAAAGTGCACTTCTCCTCTCAAGGCCTTTGGTAAATCAGACTGTCAACACAAATCAAATTAGGCAGGTAAGGCAGGTGGCTGGTCATTCTTCTCGTTTGATGAGAAAATTACATTTGACATTTCCAGCCGAGCTATGAATAGACCGTGTATGATAGCAAACTCTCTGACAGGGTGTCATGACACATACGTAAAAATTATGTTCTAAGCACTATAAAAAATTTACTTTAAAATTTACAGTAGAAAAATTACTCATGTAAACTATCTATACGTTCAAAACACCAGTGACCAATGCTCTTTTAAATAATAGAGTGAACAAAATGCTCATCCATCCCCTAAAACTTGCTCCCTCCAGCAGCCAAATAGACTCCTCTCTAGGCAAAGTCCATAAATTACAGGGTTGCCAGATAAGCTACATTCTGCCCAGTTGAGGTGCTTTACATATATTTTTATAGTTTAGTGCTGGAAATTAGCCTTGAAAAATTATACAACGATCAGCTATAACATTAAAACCACTGACAGGTGACGTGCATAACATTGATTATCTCATTACAGTGGCACCTGTCAAGGAATGGGTTATATTAGGCAATAAGTGATAGATAGTCTGTTTTGAGTTAGAAAAATCATTAGGCCATACATGTACAGTGGTGCTTGAAACTGAACCATTAAGAATTTTCTATATTTCTGCATAAATATGACCCTACACATCATCAGATTTTCACACAGGTCCTAAAAGTAGATAAAGAGAACCCAATTAAACAAATGAGACAAAAATTTTATACTTGGTCATTTACTTGTTGAGGAAAATGATCCAATATTACATATCTGTGAGTGGCAAAATATGTGAACCTTTGCTTTTAGTATCTGGTGTGACCCTGTTGTGCAACAATAACTGCAACTAAACATTTCCGGTAACTGTTGATCAGTCCTGCACATCGGCTTGGAGGAATTTTAGCCTATTCCTCAGTACAGAACAGCTTTAACACTGGGATGTTGGTGGGTTTACTCACATGAACTGCTTCCTTCCTGTCCTTCAACAACATTTATATCGGCTTAAGGTCAGGACTTTCACATACTTTTGCCACTCACAGATATATAATATTGGATCATTTTCCTCAATAAATAAATGACCAAGTATAATGTTTTTGCCTCATTTGTTTAATTGGGTTCTCTTTGTCTACTTTTAGGACTTGTGTGGAAATCTGATTATGTTTTGGCTCATGTTTATGCACAAATATAGAAAACTCTACTTTTAAGCACTAGTGTATTTGTTACTTTTATTCTCGATGGCCAAGTTTATCTTGTCTTTGCATTATTATTATTTATAGTCAAGTTTATTTCAACTTTGGCTTTCCACTGACTGTTTATGTGTCATTCATGCAGAGAAATGCAAATTTCCAGATTAAAAAAAAGGTTTATAAACGTGTGCTTTCACTGTCACAAGTACTAGCATGTTTGGTTAAATACTTTTTCAAACTTTAAATTCAATAAGTCACCAACAAACCGCAAATGTTCATTTACCATATTGACTTTTTCCCCCCTCCTTTTTCTAATATTATGGTTGTTTGACAGTAAATAACTGTATTGACAACTGTATACCTGTTTTATACTTGTTTTATGTGTTTTAAATAAAAACATCTGAACCAAGTTCTTGTCTCTATATAGGGGGAATAAAATTAGAAGGATTTCTACCTAATAATATATTTTCCAATTAAATGTTTTAGTTTGAGTTCGACAAGCATAAAAAAATGCCCTTTATAAATGTATGCATTTCATTTAAACTGTATTTGATCAAATTAAGTTGGACCAAATCAATTACATCTCATTGCATGAATCAGTTGTTTATGAGTTGGGGCTATACATATTTATTGCATGGAAATCTTTCCCTCAATTAAATTATGTTCATCCAATGAGTTATTTTTTCAGTCTATCTATCTATCTATCTATCTATCTATAAATACACACACATACACATACAGACATACATACATACATACACATACAGAACTGTGCAAAAGTCTTAGACACCCTTTTTTTTAGTACAAACTTTGTTATAGATTTTTTATTTTATGACTTCTACATTATTGAGTCAGTACAAAAACATTTTAGATTCCCAAGCATTAGTTTTCCAGCACAAAATTAAATGTTACAGAAAAATGTTTGTTAGTCATGAAAGCAGCATATTACATAAGAGACCACTTTTCAGACAAAAAACACAATGAAGGCTGCTGGGTTTTGATGCAAAAATAAGAAACAAGTGCGACAGTCAAAACCTCCAGAAGAACCTTGGCTGGTTCTGCAAGATGCTCAATAAAACTTACAGCTCATTTCCTTATAAAACTGTAGAACGTGTACCTGAGACTACTCTTTTTTTTCTTTTCTTTTTTTTTTTAAGCGCAGGGTCGTCAAACTAAATAGTGAGTTTGTTGCATTTATTACTGTTTACTGATCTTCATAGTATTTTTAAATATAGAAACAATTTATTTCTTTATATTTGAAGGCATCTTTGCTCTACATCATTTCTTTGCATGTGCCTAGGACTTTTACACAAACACACACGCATTAAAACCACTAATATTGTGATGCCCCTGCCATAGTCAATCTGGCAACCCTGTATGTTTTCCCGCACTGGGAAACGCACAAACTGCGGGGGTAAGAGCGCGGGGGGAGAATAGGCGGCACTAAGACCGCGAAACTAAACGTTGTGACTTGGGAGCAAGGCAAGAATGGGAGCTCCAGAAACTTATTATTATTGAGGAGGCAGGCAGCTCGTGGAAAGGACACCGCGCTTCCCTCCTCACTCGCTATGACCAAAATGCGCATGAAGAGGCAGTCAAGACAAAGCCGATATCTGAGTCCCCAAGTGGCGACGCGTTAAATCCGCAGGGTTCATACGTAATTCACCTCTTTAGTAGAAAGCCTACCGAAGGCGCATCTGTTGAGGGACCGCAACTCTGATCTCCAACTTTCAGCATCCAGGACCGGATTAAAGCTCCTGTGTGATCTGATCTGACAGAGCAAATGAGATCAAGGGCGAAACCGCGTCCAGCGCCCGGGGACAGCTGGGAATGTCTTTTAGTCTTCTTTCTTTTTAATCCGTCCGTTTTTTTGTTTTTGTTTTTTTACTAACGAGACATGCGTCGTGTTCACGCAGGTTTGAGTTCATGTTTAGTTCCCTGTAAGCGCTGCACTGACTGTGACATGCATTAACACTGACACCTGCGGAGGGACAGGATCCGTATGGTTAAATATACGTAAGGCTTTCTCTTTCTTTCCTCAACAACCTCCAACAATCCCTTTCTTTAGAGAACATTTCATTAAGATGAAATTAAGAAACCGCTGTGTGTAAAGTAATCACACACATATATATATATTTTCCTTATTCGTTTCATTTGATAGTATACCTACAGTATAATGCTGAATGAACTGGAAGAGTCTTCTTATAAGCGGTGTTGTAAGTTTAGTAGGTTAATGAAGTCTAGTGCCTGTGTAGAAGTGCAACCCTGAGTTAAATCTCTCTTTCGCAGGCTAGCATGTCCGCACTAAGGAAAAAATTTGGAGACGACTACCAGATAGTGACCACTTCATCCAGCGGCTCGGGTTTCGGCCAGGCCGCTCCGGAGCGCAAGCGGAAACGGCAGCGCTTCGTGGATAAGAACGGCCGCTGTAACGTCCAGCACGGTAACCTGGGCGGAGAAACCAGTCGCTACCTGTCCGACTTGTTCACCACTCTAGTGGACTTGAAATGGCGCTGGAATCTGTTCATATTCATCCTGACCTACACGGTGGCGTGGCTGTTCATGGCCTTCATGTGGTGGCTGATCGCGTACGTGCGCGGAGACCTGAACCGAGCGCACGACGACAAGTACACACCGTGCGTAGCCAACGTGTACAACTTCCCTTCAGCCTTCCTCTTCTTCATAGAGACCGAGGCCACTATCGGCTACGGCTACAGGTACATAACGGACAAGTGTCCCGAGGGCATCATTCTGTTCCTCTTTCAGTCCATCCTCGGCTCCATCGTGGACGCGTTTTTAATAGGCTGCATGTTCATTAAGATGTCCCAGCCCAAGAAACGGGCCGAGACGCTGATGTTCAGCGAGCACGCAGTCATCTCCATGCGGGACGGAAAACTCACGCTCATGTTCAGGGTCGGAAACCTGCGCAACAGCCACATGGTCTCCGCGCAGATCCGCTGCAAACTGCTTAAAGTAAGTGCAAGCTACAAAAGTGAAATACTACAGAATAAAAACAAAAAAGTTCCTTCTATTTAAAGCAGTCGTCAGCAACCCTCTTCCTTGAGATCTACCTTCCTGCAGGTTTCATCTCCTACCAAAATCTAATCTAACACACCTGCCAATGATTAGACCATCAAGGTGGGCACGATTATGGTTAGAGCTAAAGTCTTCAGGAAGGTAGATCTCCAGGAACACGGTTGGTGAACGCTGGTCTAGAAGTTATTCGCATTGTCTTAAAAGCACTTCCAGGAATCATATAGCAAATGTTCTTGAAACATAAATGGCTCCTAAAATCCCCCCCGAAATTCCCTTAATATTTCTCGAATCTAATTTCTCCTTTTATTTCTCTTAATGTAATCACAATAAACCAATCAGGTTAAAGTATTTGAAGGCATATTTAGTCATTACTAGAATAAGAGACCTTTATTTGTCACATCTCTAAACATTTCTGTATATCCCAGCTCGGTAGGAAGTTCGGGTCAGAGCACAGGGTCTCCCATGATACAGCGCCCATGGAGCAGAGAGTGTTAAGGGCCCAAGAGTGGCAGTTTGGCAGACCTTCTGATCAGTAACCTAGAGCCTTAATCACTGAACCACCACTGCCCTAAACGTGGTGTAAACTAGTCACTACGAAAATACTAGGAAAAAAACAGTTTATAGTTCACATGTGTGCTGCACAGATGATTTCTTCATTCATTCATCTTTAGTAACAGCATTATCCTGATCGGGGTTGTGGTGGGTCCGGAGCCTATCACAGGAAAACTGGGCGTGAGTTAGTCCATTGCAGGGCACTGTGCACACACACACACACATTCATACATAGGGGCAATTTAGTGTTGTCAGTCCACTACCAGCAAGTGTTATGGGTGGTGGGAGGAAACTGGAAAATGTAGAGGAAACTCACATGAATGCAGGGAGAGCATGTACAGAAACACCATGCAGGGACCCTGGAGCTGTGAGACAGCAACGCTACATGCCCTAGTAATGCTATGTGCCCTACTACCTTGCCACCCCGAACAATATCTTTCTTCTTTATTAATATTATCTGATTGATACACTCTAAAAAACACTGGGTTAAAAACGACCCAAATTGGGTTATATTTAGCTCAACAGCTGGGTAAATATAAGACAGGCTGAACTAACCCATCAAGTTGGGTTGTTCATTGTAACACAGCAAATGAGTTGTTTTTCAACCCAAAGGATAGTTTTATTTTTACAAAAATACTGGGTTAACCTTATTTCATAAATTGGTTTAATATTTTCTGTGTTGTTTTTACCCTTTGGAAATGTGAAATATACCACATTATAAACAAATAAGTCAACATAGTATCTCCTTTATTTATACACCAGAAATGTAGTGCTAGAGCTGCTAAAGTGGTGTTTATATATAAACTTTGAAGTAAATGACTCAAATAAGTCATATATTTAAGACAAAAACGCCAGATTTTGATCAAAGGAGACGTTTAAAACATAAGCCAAAGCGAATGAAGATAGCAGTGCATTAAATGCCATGTACACTGGACTGTTATTGCACATTTTTGATTTTCCTAGAGTACAGTAATGGTTTTATGGATAAACATATTGATACGTACCTCCTCTCAATCATGTGTTCATTTTTAACACACCCGCGTGTCTAGTTAAGGACAACACATTTTGTGTTGCTTTTCACACAATTAGTGCGTTAGTACATTTAACACATGCTGTGTGTTAAACATTTCCACATAAAGATGTGTTAAAAAATAACGCACAGATAACACAGATGTGTCGTTTATATTTTTCCCCTACAATTGTCCTAAAATGCAATTTGTTTATATGCTAAAATTCTACTGAATTGCTCACAAAATAAACAAACAATTGCAGGAAATTCAGGTGACATTCATTAAAATCATTTAAACTTTTGACAGATGTAAGAATTGGAGTTGATGCATCTTCTTACAGTTCTCCCTGCCATCTGAGAAGACAGGAGACCCACTTCCTTCCATTTGAAAAGCTGTAAAAGAGCAAAAAGACTGTTGGTTAGTTGTTAGCTGCAAAATACGGACAAACACCTTTGGGTTTTAACTGTGAAATTGCGTTATAGAATCCCAAATTGTGTAATTTTGGAAATGTGTCCTCCACTCTATAAAAGAACAAAATGGTGCTGTAGACTCACCAGGAAAATCTAGCTGACTTGCGAATATTTATTTTCCAGCTTTCGGCACCTCACCGTCAATTTTTTTGCACAACCTAATTAAGCCGACCAACATTACAGAGATAGTGGAAAGCATTACAACCTACTGTAACCCCAGCCTCTCTTTATGTCACGTTAACCACGTTAAGGAACTTTTGGCCTCGACATTCTGAGCTATTTAAGCACTTGTTAACTAGCATTAACATTCACTAAATACATGAAGAAACACAGCCCTAACCCATCCTCCTAATGCAAATTACTGCAGCTTGCACTGCGCAAAACACTTGCTAAATGTAGTTAACGTTAGCCCACTCTCTGTATTACACATGGTGAATACTGTAGCTGTAATGCTATGCTATCGTTAACTCTCAAAATGGTAATGAGAATGTCTAACATTACAGCGAGCTGTATGCTAAAGTAATATTATGAACTCTGGTGAGCGTCTAGGTTAGCATCACTCATCCCTACTGGTGACAGTATCCAGCTAGCTAACCCTAACTCAGAGCCTCAGATTAGATGCAGACCCACAGAATTATAGTATAACCTCAGTTCATATTTCACAGCCAACATAAACACATGACACTTGAATTGTAACGCCAACACTGAGGAAGCAGTGCATGATATTCACTTTTGATGCTGTCGCGATAGGTAAAGATAATTATCACTCGTTGAGTTACTGTTTTCCAATGAATACATTTTCAAGAGCTCCCTCTGTAAATATCACAGACTCGGCCAGGCATTTTCAACAGTATTAACGCTAAATAGTGATGCACGCTAACTTACCTGTGGTTATTTGGTTTCCTTGCCTCAGGACGAACATTCACTTTGAGGCGAGTTAAGATTTGGATGATAATTTAATACGTGTTGGTCACTCGTGTGAAATATTTTTTATTTTTTTAACACATTTTTTGGATAACGTAACACAACGTGCGTTGAAATAGTAATAACAGAAAAAGTGTGTAGGATATTAACACATCCTTTCCAAATAAATCTAACTAAATCCTTTCCAAATAAATCTAGTCTGTCCTTGTGAAAACTGCTACCTCCACCAGAGGCGAATTCAAACAGTCTGCACTGAGTTGATTTGACCCAAGGAGCTGGGCTGATGTGTCAGGGTGGGGGAGGGGTGCATTGATTCAACTGTCAGTGAAAATGACCCAGCAGCTATCCCAGCAGTTGGGTTACATAAAACTACCCAAAAACTACCCAAGACTGAGAAAATAACCCAATTAAATGACCCAAACGGCTCAACCCAGCATTTGGGTAGAAAATATAACCCAGCATTTTTTAGAGTGAAGCTTTGACTGTTCCATGAAGTGTACAAGAGCTGTAACCACATCTGACAAATCCAACATATTTTAAAGTTGTACTGTGTCTCCCCACATCTCTCTCTCTCTCTCTTTCTCTCTCTCTCTCTCTCTCTCTCCCTCTCCCTCTCTCTCTCTCAGTCTCGGCAGACCCCTGAAGGTGAGTTCCTCCCTCTAGATCAGTTGGAGCTTGATGTGGGTTTCAGCACCGGGGCAGATCAGCTCTTCTTGGTGTCTCCCCTCACCATCTGCCATGTGATTGACAGTAAAAGCCCCTTTTATGAGCTCTCTCAGCGCTCCATGCAGACCGAGCAGTTTGAAATTGTGGTGATCCTGGAAGGAATTGTGGAAACCACAGGTAAGCAGGTTCAGTTCTCTGATCTAGCACCTCTTCTTTTCTTCAAGAGTTTTGTTGAATCCAGTTTCAAGTGGATGCTGATTTACAGTGACTGAATATTCTGTTATGTAGAAGAGTAAGTGTGGGCATAACGTTTCAGTGATACAAAAGCATTAATATTTGGTCTCCTCTAAAACGTTCCAAATGTAATGAATTATCAAAATTCACCTCACTGCAAAACCAGTTGATTTTATTACCCTATATATACACACCACATCTCAACATCTCAACAAAAATGAGAAGTCAGCTGTGTCAGCTCTGTCAGAAGTTGATGCTTTATTTAAGGCACAGTGTATCCACATCCACCGTCTTCCCAAAGTTGACAAACCTCATCACTGCAGGAATTATTGGATTAAATAGAGCTGAGTTATGATAGTATATGTACTTTACTGTTTTTGATTAATAGACCTGTAAGGTATATGATGATAGCTTTTTTCTTTTTATTTAACTTAAAAAAAGTGCAGAAAGGTGTTTTCTAAGTACAGCCACACTTACCAGTCCCGTGACTGATTCATTTTAAATGTAATTTTGAATGGGTTGTCTTGGATATTAAGATTATATAGTTATACATTTTCCATTTAAAGCAGAGCCATTCTCAGTATTTCTGTGCACAAATGTTTGAGGAGCATTATGGTGAAACTCAGTTTGTGATTTCAGCAAATATGCCAAATGGTCTAATATGCTATGAATGGATGAATGAATGCTGTAAATGCATTTGTTATGAAAACCTCTCGTTTGTGCAACCTTTATGCAGCTCCACCTGATTCGCACCTTTAGTCTCAGCCAAGTGCCATTTGAATTTTTCTGGCAAGCTTTGTAAAAACTGAATATTGTTCATCCTATTTGTATCTGTTTAGAACACATTATCTGTGCAATCTGAATGATTTATTTGCATTCAGTTACATCCCTGATGCAAAAATATGGCAGTTAAAAAGTAATTATTCCAAAGCCGTAGCTATAAACTTTTAGAGTTGGAAGATTCATGTTAAGTTTGTGAATAACCTCACTTAGTTCAGGTTAGTGATTAACAGTTATGGTATACTGACAGGTTTGCTTACAATTCACTTATTCACTTTAATATAGGATCATATTTCCCAAGATTAGCCTCTTTCTATTTTGTAATAGTGTGATATAGGTATCAGCATAGAATAAATACTGTAGTAGAGGGGTGGGTTTGGGATGGAAAGACATGGTGGATTTTCTGATTTCCTTGTACATGCATATTTATGAGAGTAAAGGTGTAGAAATGCTTTGTGGGTACTTTAACTGGACCTAATGGATTGTGCTGTATTGATTCAGGGATAATATTCTTGTTCACAGCCATTGATAAAACAGCTCTGTGTTTTGTTTTGTTTTGTTTTTTAATGTAAAGGCTTAGACCTATAGCCATATCTGGTTTACAGTCCAACCTTTAGCAACCTCTGTAATATGTAATATGCTGTCTGTTACTTAATTATATTATTTGTGCTAACTGGTGTGAAAGTAAGGACACATGATTTTATATAGAACAGGATGCCTCATTATTCTTCTTATTAGTGCATGCAAACAAGAGCTTCATGCCTTGTGACATATGAGTAATCTCTTTTTACATTTCCATGCACTAGCAGTGTGTTACAAGCCTCAAGGGAAGAATAAACGTAATTGTTTGTGTGTGAAGTGCTCACACATCTGTAAGAGCCTGATGCTTTCAATGGATTATATGGAATAATTAGTGTGCTCTTGCAGATAGATTTCGCCATTGCTAATGAAAAAGTCTAAGACTGTGAGTGAATGTTTTTCATTTGAAAGAGAACCAGTTTGGCACATTGAAGGAAATCTGACATGAGAACTATAGCAGTCCCAGACGACAAGTTGACTAATCAGTTGACTAATCGGTCAGGATTTTTTCCTTCCAAGTTTCTGTATTTTATTTTACTTTGCATGGAACAAGTGGTCATGAGTCTGTAGTTAGGTTTAAGCTTCATTCTGCTTTACTTAAAAATAATTTTCATGTCAGAAATCATGTGACGCATAAGGCAGATGCAACTGAAAACAGCTGAAAAAAACTCATTGTCAGTTTGTCAAGATGACTTCAAGATGGTAACTTATGCAAACCACATTTTAATCATCATGGTACAGCTTTACTATGATGATCCATATGGAAAGAACTTTTGTTGGGTGTGCAGTTGCAATGTTTAAATATTGCTGGTCATGCTTAGTTATTATTAAGCAGCAGGTACATTATAACCTATCCACATGCAAACATGTCTGTTTGGTCACATGTTCTTTTTGGAAATGACTTATACAATATGAAGATTGGTTTTAAAAAGTCTTTCATTTATAATTACACTATAAATGTACAAATTGCAGTGTATTGTTTCATGTTAGTCACCATTTTCTGTAATGTGTCTGTTACACTGTTAATTTGTTAATTAAGAAATCGAAAAATCTTGACTCTGTTTCCATGGCAACCTGCTCCCCCAATCCCGCTGTGCATTCATGAGGGTTTTGCACAGCCAGTGAACTTTGGATTATTTCCTAACCCTAAAAGTGTGTGCGAAGCACTTTTTCATGGGTTTAGAGTGGACACACACTGTAGTACAGAATGAGAATGTGTGTGATTAAAAAAATATATATATGTACATGAGCTGCTAATTCTTCAGGTATCCTTCTGGTTAATTGTGGCGTTTGAAGCATTGTGCTATGTGTGGCACAATTATCAAAATGGCATTGTTATTTACCATAATTTTCATTTGATAATTTCAGTCATTTTTCAATTTTGACTCTATACAGTACATCAACTTGATCAGTAAATTTGTGCCAGTAATGTTTCCCCCAAAAGACAGTAATTTACCACCAAGTTTGCAGCATATGGTTGTAACGTTTAATGCCTGTAGACATCAGGGTCAAGTTTGGAACCACAGCTGTACCAAGAGACCCTAAAGTCTCATTCAAGCATTAGTGTACTGCCTCTGGGTGAAGTGATTTACTCATGTGGTGGACGTCTGCTACAGCACGATGTAGTGTTTTTCCCCACCCCCTCTAATGAATTATGTATAAGTACATCAAATACGTACTGTAGAAAAAAGAGTAAGCTATAGAAATGAATATTTCTTTGTGCAGAAATATTTAATGAAGACACATGCGCTTCTGTTGGCAGCTTATGTGCAGCGTATGGAGGCATATCTTGATGCCTAAGTGGTGCAGGGGCGGAAACCAAATCAGTAAACTGTGATCATTCAGTTGATAAAACACTGTCAGCTGTGAAAACATGTAATGCAAAATTTGTGAGTCACTCTAATGAGACTGTAATCATTTCTCATTTGGTTGATGTCATTTTGCCCACGCTGTAACGGACCTTTGCTGCAGTGGTAGTGATGAGCTTCTGCCTCAGCAGTAATGATGTCGATACATCATGTACACTGGCGCTTGAGAGTTTGTGAACCTTTTAGAATTTTCTATACATCTGCATAAATATGTCCTAAAACATCATCAGATTTTCACACAAGTCCGAAAAGTAGATAAAGAGAACCCAATTAAACAAATGAGACCAAAATATCATACTTGGTCATTTATTTATTGAGGAAAATGATCCAATATTACATATTTGTGAGTGGCAAAAGTATGTGAACTTCTAGGATTAGCAGTTAATTTGAAGGTGAAATTAGAGTTAGGGTTTCAATTAATGGGATGACAATCAGGTGAGAGTGAGCACCCTGTTTTATTTAAAGAACAAGGATCTATCAGAGTCTGATCTTCACAACACATGTTTGTGGAAGTGTGTCATGGAATGAACAAAAGAGTTGATGCTCCTCAGGCTGGAAAAGGTGACAAAACCATCTCTAAAGAGATTGTACTCCACCAATCTACAGTCAGACAAATGGAGGAAATTTAAGGCCATTGTTACCCTCCCCAGGAGTGGTCAACCAACAAAGATCACTCCAAGAGCAAGACGTGTAATAGTTTGCGAGATCACAAAGGAACCCAGGGTAACTTCTAAGCAACTAAAGGCCTCTGTCACATTGGCTAATGTTAATCATGAGTCCACCATCAGGAGAACACTGAACAATGGTGTACATGGCAGGGTTGCAAGGAGAAAGCCACTGCTCTCCACAAAGAACATTGCTGCCCATCTGCAGTTTGTTAAAGATCATGTGGACAAGCCAGAAGGCTATTCAAAAAAGATTTTGTGGAAGGATGAGACCAAAATAGAACATTTTGGTTTAAATTAGAATCATTATGTTTGCAGAATTGAAAACACTGCATTCCAGCATAACAACCTTATCCCATCTATGAAACATGGTGGTGATAGTATCATGGTTTGTCTGTTTTTCTGCATCTGGTCCTGGACGACTTGCCATCAATAATGAAACAATGAATTCTGAACTATACCAGCAAATTCTAAAGGAAAATGTCAGGACATCTGTCCGTGATCTAAATCTCAAGAGAAAGTGGGGCATGCAGCAAGACAACGACCCTAAGCACACAAGTCATTCTACCAAAGAATGGTTAAAGGAGTATAAATTGAATGTTTTGGAATGACCAAGTCAAAGTCCTGACCTTAATCCAATAGTAATGTTGTGAAAGGATCTGAAGCAAGCAGTTCATGTGAGGAAACACACCAACATCCCAGAGTTGAAGCTGTTCTGTACTGAGGAATGGACTAAAATTCCTCCAAGCCAATGTGCAGGACTGACCAACAGTTACCGGAAACATTTAGTTTAAGGAGTCACACCAGATACTGAAAGCAAAGGTTCACATACTTTTGTCACTCACAGATATGTAATATCGATAATTTTCCTCAATAAATAAATGACCAGGTATAATGTAGCCGATATATAGAAATTTCTTTCACTAACTTTCAAGCACCACTGCAGTGTATCTCTTTCAACAGTGATCAGAAGTGAACCACATGTTTTTTGATGGCAATAACACAGACAGCTTGGATTGTATGTTTCAGATATTTTGGAAACTTGTTGTAAACGGTTTTTTTTTTCAGATATTTCTGACTCCTCACTTTTGGTACATTTCCTCTGAATATGCATTGCTTTCACAGCAAAAATATTGTGGTTGAAGAGCTATGGCAGCATCAGCAGAAATGCAGGAGGGTTAAGACATGGCGAGTTAAAAGTTTGTGATGAATGCAGCGTACTCGCAGCACTGTCTGAGATATTAATATAAAACCACACCAACATTTTTTTTCTTCCACAGTCACACTGCATAAACTTAGCTAATTCACAGACTTGCATTTGGTGCCACATCCTGTGACTTGGTGTGATAGCTGTTTCTGAGATAGTGAGTGTGCACTGTGAACCTTTAGATGTTTTTGTGTAGCTCAGTATAAAGAGTGATGCCTTTCAAAATGGTGCAAATGTACAAGTTTAATGCATGCTGTAGTCTTTTTAAATGGGCATTGGCTAGGATTTTAGCTCCAGCGTTTACAGGGTGAACTACAAAAAAATCAGAATGGTTTGTTTACTCTTTGACCCCAGCTCCCACCCATGTCCATGTACATCAAGACTCGATGCACTTACCTTGTACTTATTCCACAGCACCGTTGAATTATAAAGTCTGATTGGTCAAAACGTGTTGATTAATATTCTATAACAGCAAGGCTCTGACAGTCGTGCCAGCTAATCACACAGTCCGTACAGGATTTCACAGAGTTTTTTTTTTTTTTTTTTGCGATTGTTCTGGCCAAAAAGCTTGATTTTGCTGCGGCTATTTTCAAAATTTGCAATGCATTTTTTGTGCTTTTTTTGTGGGAAAACTACTTGAACCCTAACCCTAACCCTGGTTTGCACGGTCTTTCACAGCGATGTTTGTTGGTAAATGAGACCTTTTAGCTGTACTCATATTCCACGCACATGAATTGAAGAGGGCTTTGGCTGAATGCACGTTGTGATGACGTCACATGACGCATCTTGGCCCAAATCTGCAGAAAATCTGGGGTAATTTTGAAAATTTACTTGATTTTGCATTAATTTCTGTGATCACAAAATTGCTAAATCCTTGAGGGTTTGATCACAGATTTACATGAATGCCCTTGTTTTAATATGTTATTGTTTCTATAGTATACACTGGGACTTGTATGGCAGATGATTCACATAATCTAAAGCTAATAATAAACTGGATTAAAAACATGTTATTTAAAAAAAAGTATAATTGTTCCTGTGGTGAAGGTGTGTTTGTTTAGCGTTTATGGAATCTCTAGTGTATGCTTTTAAACATAGGCAAAGCTGTTCCATTTTCCGATACAAGACTTCAGGACTTTGCATAGCACTATTTTTATTAGCTTTGAAAGAGAGGAATAAAAGAGAGGCCGATGAGAAAATGAGTCTTTATAGCTGTTCATAACAACAAGAACTAACCAACTAACTAACTACCTAAGAGGAATAAAACACGTCAGAACTGGATGTTATAGGGAAATGATCAACTTCAAGGTGGCAAGAGTAACTCTGTTTCGCATCGAGCCATATCACACCACCCCAATCATTGATTATTTTCCTATTACAGCATGGCTGCTTGTGTCTTATTCCTTGCTTAATTAATACCTAGCAGCACAATTATGTGATGGAACTTAATTAGTTTCATGTAAATAAAAGCTTACTCCCAAAGCAGGTCAGTAATATTAAAGTAAAACTTATCTAGTCAGTCTTTGCCGAGATGGCAGGAACACAGGAATGGGAAAGGCACAGCCAGGCAAGCGCTTACAGACTGTCTGAAAAGACTGTGGTGTATATTGGTGTGTAAAATGTCATAAAAGGCTGGGGGCAGGATTTTCACATAGCCTTCATCTCTTCTTAATACTGAGCTCAGAGCTGTCTTGCTCACTTTCCTCTCTCACTTTATCCCTTGTTCTTTTATTTGTTTCCTCTCTCCGACTTCTTTCTCCTGATTCATTCGGCGTGTCGAAGAAATATAGAAATCCTCTTGCCCTGTTGTGTGCAGCATGTCTCTGTGTTTGCCTGCTGAGAGGTGTGTGGGTGGTGGAAAGATATATATGGCCCGCTGATGCTATAAGAGATCTGTGTGTGTGTGTGTGTTGAACCATTTGCTTTAATTGGGAGGTTTTGAATAGTGATGCCTCGATACTACAGTATGTTTTCAGGCTGAGTATGATACATGTTTTTTTTGGGACTTGCCTATATAGATACTGATAATAAATGTGTAACCTCCTGCATCACCATCTGCTTGGCATTCTCAGGAGAGTTGGTGCTTGTGAAGAGCCAAATATCTACGACAGACTTTCTTTGCTAATGATGTTCATGCTATGGTTAATGTCCACTCATTGGCAATATTTAAAAGATTATAGGCTAGTGGAGAGAATAAAAAAGTAAATTAAGTACACCTAAACAGATTAGAATAGAAATTAGCAAATTAATTAATTATTTAACATTTTATGTGGCACAACTGTTATTAAACAGTTATTAAACTGTTATTACTGGTTACTGTTATTAAAGGCTGCTAGGCTTGTTCTTAATCATTTTAGCTAGTTGGTTTTAAATGAAGTGCATTAGCAAACTGCGTTAGTTAGCTTGGCTTGAGTAGGGAGATAGAGTATACAGTTGTAGGTAAAGTATGTTTAATTTTTTTGATCCCTTTCTCTGTAGCAGGTATCATAACTAAGCCTAATGGCTCACTTGTGGTGTTAACTCTTCAGAGGGCACCAAAATTGCCACTGCATACTTGATTAGATTCTACTGATGAACACCGAGGCTGTTGGGAAGCTTTCTGTTGAGGATGAGATCTGCAGCATGCAGCATGTGCTCTTCCATGGCATCTTTTTGTCCTGTTGGAGTAGCTGGCATTTGCTGCAGCTTTAGTTGCTGTTTGCTACTAGCAATGAACTTCTTTTGCTGAGGTTTATGTTTAATTTCATAATGCTTTATCAAGTTACTTATTTTGTAGGAAGATTTTGTAATGCCGTTTATATTCTTAGTTGATTTTTTTTTTTTTTTTTTTTTTTTTTTTTTACAGAGCACAGAATGTGAATTAGAATGAAATATTACCAGTAAAAGTATGGGTAAACGAGCATGGTATCGGATTGATAAACAATTTCAGTATCCATATCTGTGCATCCCTAGTTGTGAAAGATTAGTATATTATTGCCATTGCTAATAAACTAGGGTTGTCATTTGCTCTAAAAAATGAGCACCAACACCATTTAGTACTTGCTAATCATAGTTATAATTGTTTTTTTTTTCTTTTGTTTTTTCCTATTTTGTGTTAAAATAAACAGTGACATAGAGTATTGTGCAAAAGTTTTAGGCACATGCAAAGAAATGCTGTAGAGCAAAGATGTCTTCAAAATAATGAATTAAGTGTTTCTAAAATTAAATAAATACCTTACAGAGCAGTAAGCAATAGTAAATAAAACAAAGTCAATATTTGGTGTGACAAAAAAATAAATAAAAGAATAGTAGACTCAGATAGAATTAGTGCAGGTTTATAAGGAAATGATCTGTAAGTTTTATTGAGCATCTTGCAGAACCAGCCACGATTCTTCTGGAGATTTTGATTGTTACACTTGCTTCTTATTTTTGCAGCAAAACCCAGCAACCTTCATTGTGTTTTTTGTCTGAAAAGTGGTCTCTTCTGTAATATGCTGCTTTCTTTAATGACACACAAACATTTTTCTGTAGCATTAAATTTTGTGCTGGAAAACTAATGTTTGGGAATCTAAAATGTTTTTTGTACTTTCTCGATAATGTAGAAGTCCATCCACCCATCCATTTTCTGTACTGCTTATCCTTACTGGGTCGCGGGGAACCTGGAGCCTATCCCAGGGAGCATGGGGCACAAGGTGGGGGACACCCTGGACAGGGTACAATCACAAACACACATCAATTCATGCACTACAGACACTTTTTTGGACATGCCAATCAGCCTACAATCTTTGGACTGGTGGAGGAAACTGGAGTACCTGAAGGGAACCCCCAGAGCACGGGGAGAACATGTGTCATGATTCCCCCTTGAAGCAGCGTGCTCTAAGCGCGAATGCGCAAGCACCTGCTTTTCCGTTGTTGACCGTAATGACATCTGGACACGTGTGTTTTGTTTATGTTTCTGTCATGTCTCCTCCCTGTTCTGTCATTGGCTGGGATTTCACATGGGTCTGTATTGCTCTCAGCTGCTAGCAGTTTAGACGCTGATCATGTCCGCATATATACCGCGCGCCTCCCAGCACACAACGCGGAAGATTAATGTTATAGAGTTAGTTTAGTTCGTATCGTAGTCATCGTCACAGTCCATGTTTAGTATTAGTTTAGTTCGTATCGTAGTCATAGTCACAGTCACAGTCACGTTCCATGTTTAAAGTTAGTTCGCGCCGGATTATCCGCTTCCAGTCCCTCGTCATAGTTCGTTTCTTGTTTTGTTTATTGACCCTGTTTTCCGTGACCATGACCTATATTCCTGCCTTGCCCCGTGTATGCCGGTTTGCCAATCGCCTGACCTCTTGCATGTTTGTGGATTACGTTTTGGATCACGTTTTGGATTTGTCTGCCTGTCTCTCTTTCAAATAAACAACTGTTCATCCTGCACTTGCATCCGTCCTATCTCTGCACCGTCACGATTCGTGACAACATGCAAACTCTGCACATACAGGGCTACAGCAGAAATCGAAACCTCAACCCTGTAGGTGTGAGGCAAACATGCTAACCACTAAGCCACCGTGCCCCCTAATGTAGAAGACATAAAATAAAAAGATCTGTAACAAAATTTGTACTAAAAAAATAGGTTGCCTAAAAGCACAGGAGACTCCTTCCAAATACATGTCCTTAAAGAAAGCTTAAACAATCACTCAGTTTTTTAAATCTATTTATGATGGGCATCCACCATACAAGTCCCTGTGTAAGTTGTTACTATAGAAATGATAATGTATTAGAATGAGCACATTTATGCAAACCTGTGATTTGTCTTGATCTGCGGCATTATAGAAAATTAATCTAAACCTTCTGACAATAAGATTTGAGAATTTAACAGCACTGTGGTATCATACATATTCATATTTTGCTCTCATATTAGAATTCATATTTTGCTCTCATATTTCAGATGTTCATTTGTGAGAGAGAGAATATTGAACAAGCACACAAAATTGGTCCATCTTAGCCTACACACTCATAAAATAAAAGAGAAAGAGAGAGAGAAAGAGAGAGAGAGAATATGAATTTCAAATTGGTGTGCATAAGTAGGTTGCTGCATGTGTCTGAGCAGCACTCACATGAGTGTGAGTTTAATTAGGGTTTCAGGTAGGCGCATGCTTAAGTGAAACAACAGCAGAGGGAGCAACTTCAGGGACAAGCATTTAGGATGGAGAGCATAACAAGCTTTCTTTCTCAGCATTCAGATATGTTTAGGGCTACTAGTGGTCATTATGCAGAGCAGAAGAAATATTTCATCATTCCAGTTAGAACAGTGATCACATATTTAACCCAGGTCATAGTTTCAGCCTTGGTAGAGTTTCCAGTTTGAATGAACATTTTGTTCGGTCTGTTTGTTGCTGACTCCAAAGACGTTTACTGTTGTACCGTTTGTATGTTTAGCACCTTTTCTGATACCCCTTAATTATATAGCATCAGTAACAATGGATGTTCAGCAGTTAAGGTTCTGCTCCGGTGAACAGAAGATTGTGAGTTGAAATCCACAGATAGACTGCAAGCTATTGATGGACCATTGCTCAACTGCTTTGTAAATAGCTTTGCAAATAGCAATATCTGCCAATGAATGTAAATCTGTAAGAGTGCATTTGTTCAGAACATGTTGCATTTTAGTTTGATGACTGTTCATAGTGGTGTTTTGATGCAGTAAATCATATGAATTGTCAGCTTTGTTCAATGGTTACTGCTTGATATGTGCTGGAAGATTTGGGAGTTTTGGAACAAGCAGAGCACTCTGTGGTCTGTATTTGACTGTATTTTCCTTGCCGAACAGCACTGGTGAGCAGCTTTTTATATACCAGTCCAGCAGGTGTTTTAAAATGAATCAAATGAATTTGGATGTATGAGAAATAGTGAAAGTGAAATGAGAAAAAGTGGGTGAAAGGGTAGTCTCAGTCCCAGACAGTATGCCCACAGGCCATGAAGTGTCTGATGAGAGGGGTCTGGCTGCAGACACACCATACCCATTGCCACGGAAGTTACATTTTTTTTCTGTTAAAAGAAGAGGAACTTGGGAAGTGCACTATAAGGCCAAAGGTATGTGGACACCCGACCATGACACCCATATGTGCTTGTTGAGCATCCTATTCCAATGACATGGCATTAATATCGAGTTATTTCACATTTTGCCGCTATAACAGCCTCCGCTCTTGTGGGAAGGCTGCTTGGGGATTTGTACTCATTCCACCACTAGAGCTATAGTTGGTCATATAGTTGGAGCTATAGCTATAGTGCACTTTGTGCACAGGGGCATTGTCATGCTGGAACAGATCTGGCCCCTTAGTTCCAGCAAAGGGAAATCGTAATGGTATGGCACTCAAAGACATTCTAGACAATCATTTGACTACATCTTTGTGGCAAAAGTTTGGGGAAGGGCCATATATGGGGTTCACGTTCAAGTGTCCACATACATCTTGCCATATAATGTATTTGGCTGCATGGTTTTTAATATTTATCTACTGTGTTTCTTAGGCAATCTACAAATTAATGATGTATCATATAATATAGATATTATCATAGCTGTGTGTATGGACAAACATTTGATGATGATAATGTTTTCTCATCAGAAGTGGCTTCTTTGACATCTAAATAGGTTAGCTAGAAAGATTGATAGATAAATATATTTATATAACAAGACTTTCTTTTAAGCATAATGTTATTGCCTAAGTCTCAAAAATAGCATAATTTAGACACAGATGTCCTTTATAGCCTTTTTGTGAGGTTACATACATTTTCTTTTTGGCTGTCTGAAAACACACAATAAACATCAAGAACCTGAAAACCGTAAATAAATTCTAGTGAGTCTTGTTGGTAGTTTTTTAAATGGTAATGAAATGCTATGGTGACTAATAATAAATGGAAGCTAGCTGGCCATAAAATCCAACTTAGCATTTTCACCTGGACTGCCCATGGCAACGTGGATATTATTTTTCTGATGTAATTGTAGCTTAGTGATATAGAAATATTGAAAGTTGGATTAATTGATATTAACAGTAAATGACCACTAAGCTGCTATGAGACTTTCAGGTTATAGCTAGAAGTCTGGCTTCAAAGACTAGGACGTATTTTGACATTTAGTTTTTGAGAGCAATTAGACTGCTTTCTGTCCATAGTGCTGCATGCCACATCGGTTTATAATCCAAAGGTGTAAATGAGCTCCCTGCTGTGAGGAAATTCTACTGAACAGGTGACAGCAGGAATGCCAATTAAGTCTGATGCGCTGTGGGTCAGAGATCTGCAAAACCTGCTGTAACTCTCAGCCAAGATACCCATGCCATAGGGGCGCTCAGTCAGTCTTCATATGCCCCAGATTACAATTGCTGGGCCATGTCTTTCACATTTTTTGGTAATATGACAAGAATAAAATGTAATGATGAGCTAAAACAGTTATCATATTTGTTGTTGGTTTTTTCTGAGATTTGGTAACAAGTTGGAACAGGCAACTGCCTTTGGCATCATTTTAAACAAAAAAAATAAATCTCACAGCTTTTAGAAATCTGTTTCCAAATGTTACAAATAAACTATTAAACATGGAATAATGAACAATTAACAATTCATAAACCCTGAGTAAAATAAGCTGGCTCCATAATATATTGGAATCCAGTGAACTCCTTGTTGCTGTGCAATTTGATTTTAATGATGTGCAACTGTTTCATTTGGTTCACTCCTTGTTATTGAAAGAGTGTTATATTACTACTGGCAATACCTGTAATATGCTCAGAAATGCAAAATGTGGCATGATTTCCAAGGATAATCATAGACTGCTAGAATATCATTCACTGCTTTGAATGACTGTGCCTAATCATAATAGTGTGTTTCTCAATAAATTATTTGCTCAGATTCTCTTTTCTTGACCTTATAGCAGCTACAGAATTATTAGCACCCTAGGTGATTGATTTTTAAAAAAGGTTAATTGGCTGTAATGAACCTACTTGGAAGAGGACGCATGTGCATTTTACCTCCATACACAGTGAGGAGCATGGTTGTAATGGCAGCAATTTCTTCAAGTATCACAATTAGAAAAGGGAGGTTGAACAAAGTACTAAATGCAGGGTTGCTGATAATTGTGATTTTTTTTTTTTACTTAGTTAGAATAATTGTGCTTCAATTAATGGTTAGATTTCCTCCCATATTTTCAGTGTGAGATTAAGCTTATTAACCACAAAGACATTTTTCATAACCTTTTTTACCCAGCGTATAACCAACATACCACGGGTGACAATAATTCTGAATAAGACTATATGTATGAATATCATTTCCATTCAATGTTTACACTACTGTGCAAAAGTCTTAGATACATGCAAAGAAATGCTGTAAGCTATAAGATGCCTATTAAATTAAAGGTTTCTCCATTCAAAAAATACTATAAAGAGCAGTGAACAGTAATAAATGAAACAAAGGCAATATTTAGTGTTGCTTTAAAAAAAAAAAAGTAGTCTCAGGTAGAATTAGTGCAGGTTTATAAGGAAATGATCTGTAAGTTTTATTGAGCATCTTGCAGAACCAGCCATGGTTCTTCTGGAGACTTTGACTGTTACACTCGCTTCTTATTTTTGTAGCAAAACCCAGCAGCCTTCATTATGTTTTTTGTCTGAAAAATGATCTCTTACATAATATACTGCTTTCTTTACTGACATACAAATATTTTTCTGTAATATTTAATTTTGTGCTGGAAAACTAATGTTTGGAAATCTAAAATGTTTTTGTACTGACTCAATAATGTAGAAGTCATAAAATAAAAAAATCTGTAACAAAGTTTGTACTAAATAAAATAGGGTGTCTAAGACTTTTGCACAGTACTGTATATGTAGGTAAAGGTTTCATTACTGACATTTGCCTGTACTTTTAGAATTCATATATTCATGAAGGCGAATTTTTCCAAGGATGCAGTTCACTGCTAAATCCCATTACAGGGACAGATAAAGTTCCTGACAAAGGCAAAGTTAAAATTTGGTGCTGCACTGAGATCAGTCTGGTAAAGATGGATTTTAAGCATAGCTCTACTCTGCTGCTATCCAATCAGCTTGATAAAGGTTTTCATAAGGAGCACACCAGCTTTGAGACTTTATACTGATCAGTGAAGTGAAATATCCTAGGAGAAAACGTCATGCTGTCTGTGAGGAAGCTGAAACTAGGGCATCACTGGACCTTCTAATAGGACAATGATCCCAAGCATACCTCAAATTCCACCAAGGCTTGGTTGCAGAAGAAGTCCTGGAAGATTTTAAAGGGCCAACACATCACATCTCAATCTCTGGTGGGATTTGAAGAAGGTGGTTGCAGCACGGATATTGAAGTGCACCAAGAATATTGCTGAACTGGAGGCGATTGCTCATGAGGAATTAGATAAGATTCCTCAGGAACGCTGCCAGAAGCTATGCATCTCGTTTGCAGCAGGTCATAACAGCAAAAGGGTGCCCTGCTAGGTACGAAAGATGCTTGCCATGAAGGGGTTGAATAATTTTTAAACTGGAGACATCATTAGTTGCATTTTCAGTTGAATTTGGGGAAACCACTTTGTTGTGCTGAACTATTTCAATTGATTTGGTTTGATTTGTTCATTGCAAACAGCTGAAAGTCTGTAAATTTTGACAATAAGCCTGATTTGCAATGGGGGTTGAATAATTTTGATTGCAACTGTATATACAGCACAGCTATGCTGATGCAAAGCTGTGGAGTAGCATTAGAGCAGGCTAATTAATTATAGTATTAGAGATTAGCTGCACTGCTGTGTCAAGTCTCTCTCTCTCTCTCAAACTTTATTTACATTGTTATTATGCATCTGAGGAACAAGCTTCTTGGGAAAAAAACAGATGAGACTTGGGCACGGTGGCAAGAGGTGTGTAAGATATGTGCCTGAACAGAGAGAAGTGGCTAATTGTATCTTCAGGGATTTGTCAGAGAAGTGGTGAGTGGTGATAAATCAGCAGGTACAAGCGAGACATAGGACCTCACATGATCCCTGCTTAGTGAGGAAGGTTTATCATTTCTGGAAACTGCCTTAACACAGCAATTGACAATCTGGTGAGAGAGAGAGAGAGAGAGAGAGAGACCTTACACACTTCCTGCACACCATGCCCCAGTCCCCTTTTTTATTCTCTGTTAAGGAACTGTTTCTTCAGATGTATATTAACAAAGAAATTGAGAGTGAGAGAGAGAGAGAGTTTTTGTTGGTTTTCAGTTACTTTATTGGAACAGTGCTTCTTCAAACATTCACATCATTTTAAAATGACGATAAGTAGAGAGTAATTAAAGTGAAAAATGTTATATGAAATAAAAACTCTCTAGATTAGCTCTCTTACAAGACAAATTCATTGTCAACAACAGAACACAGAGCATTGTCACACCACTGAATTTCAAAAGCATTAATTGCACTCATTAGTTAATGAAAATTAAAATCAATACATTTTCTTGACTTAACCATATTCTGATACAACATCTTGTCCTGATTTCTCTTCTCTCTTATTCTTCCTGGTAATGTAAGTAACATACTTTGCTTGTCCCACAATAAAATTAATAATATGACATTTCAACTTTTGTTGTGGACTGTAAAAAAAAAACCAAAAATAAAATCTTGCTTTGTAAAGAAAATATTGAACCTTACGCATTGGTGTCAGATACCACAGCACACCTTCTGAGGTCTTGTGGAATCCATGCCTCGATGGGTCAGACCTGTTGGGTCACAATATTAGGCAGTTGGTTTTAATGTTATGGCTGATTGTTGCATAGATTATATATTCTACATTTCCTAAATGGCAGATGAAAGTGTCTACCAAATAAATAAGTGTAAATATATGAACAATTAAGCTTTTGGGTTATCCTTGTCTTGATGACACTATAACTTGGAGATTGCTAGCTGTTTAATAAACGATCTTATAATAAGCCTTACAATAAAGTACAGTAAGGGTCATTAATTATTGTAAACCACTAATGTGAACTAAATATGGAATATATCTCATATAGTCTAAGTTTATGTAAACATTTGCATTAGACGTAAGTTAGCAAATAATGTTATGCTAGTTAACATGGACAGTGGTGAACTGGGGAGAGAGAAAGAGAGACTTTTATTTTGACTTTTATGTGCGCTTTATTAACAAAATGTTTTCATTTCTAGATAAAAGCAAATGATGGTTATATTAATAAACCAATCACCAGTGAAAAACAATGTCACCATCATTCATTATTGAAAATAAACCCTTGCTTGCACACCATTTCTTTTCGAATATTTCCACATTGCCATTCATTATATTGAACTCTGTTTGAACTCTGTAGGGAATATGTTCTAGTTTCTAGCCCTCTGTTAGGGCTTTAAATAAGTTCACGATGTTGATGTCTCTTCCTGCTGTTCTTAGTCTATGAGACTTCCAAATGGCTACTTTTGCCTGTCCAACAAGAAGATTGTTCAGTGTACTGCGCTCCCCGCATGAGTGGGAATATTTATAGCCTAAAATAAACATTGTTTTGGAAATAGGTGAACCGGGGAATCTAGTCTATGGCAATCACAGAAGCAGTGGAACAGAGTGTCTGGCAGTCCACAGAAACTGCAGAGGGGAGAGTCAGTGAGGTTGCACTTGAACAGGAATTGCATCACAAAGAGAAGAACTCGCCACTGTAGGTCTCCAGATTGCTTTGGTAGGGGACTCTTATACAGCACCCTCCATGTAGGGGACTGAGGCGAAAAAATGGGTAGATGTGTTCTCCACTTTGTGTGCCTGGCCTTTGAGCTCTCTTGAAAGTTTGTTTTTTATGCAGGAGTAAGGGTTATGGAAAGGGTTAGGGTTAGGCTACAGTTGGTCCTTTGTTGCGGTTCAGAAGGGGACGCTTTTAAGTCCTTTGTGTGAGGGAAGGTGACATGTGCCGTCATCATCTGGAGAGAAGTACAACTCTGGAAAGGACATTTGCTCAGGGTCTACAGTTATGTAATTGTTTATGCCTACTGCATTTCCCACAATCCTCTCTGACCTGCCTCCTATCTCTGGTCTCTGCGCAAAGGAAACAGTAACCTGATCCACGAGATGAAACGTCCACCAATGCCAAAAGCTGTTACTGTCTTAAAAAGGGAGCCATGTTCCACTCTGTCAAATGCCTTCTCTTGATCTAGTGACTCTAGTCCAACCTTTATCTTGTAGCTTTATCTTGCACTAGAAAAAGGTTATTGAAGACTGAGCCTTCTGGGATGCAATTTGATTGGTCCTTGTGGATTATTGTAGTTAGAAATCTTTTAAGGAGGTTTGTTAATGCCTTTGAAAAGTTTTTATAATCTGTCCCAAGGAGAGACACAGGATGCCAGTTCTTTAAGTTGCCACGGTCTCCTTTTTTTGGGTAGTAGAGTGATTACAGCTCTTCTTAAGCTGAGGGGTAAGACTTTGGATTCTGTACATTTGAGTATGACAAATTGTTGAGTTGTTGAGTGGCTGTACTGAGTTCTTTAAATGAGAGTGATTCCTCAAGTTCATTTCTCTCACACGCGCTCAGCTGCGGTAGCCCATTCAGAAGGTCCTCGGTGGCTTCAGGATCACATGGCTGGCTTATGTACAGTTCCTACTATTTAGTATTTACTATTAGTATTTCTTTTTCAAGAAAGTTGATCTTCTTGATTTTTCTAGTGCTTTTTCTCATGCACTGTTGGCAGAAGATCTGAATCTGAACTTTACCAATGTCCCACCACTGGCTTAGTGATGTGTACTGTGAATTTTTTCTCTCTCCAAGACTCTCAATAAAGTGTAAAAACATAAATAAAGTGGTGATCCTGTAATAGCCTATTGTTAAAGTGCCAGTGATGCTGATGGAAAGTGCTCAGTGTGGTAGTGACAGTGACAGAGATGTAATGATGGTCAGAGCGTGGAGTGGGACAAATATAACTGTCATAGAATCTGCCTCTGTTGAACTTTTGAGTATAAAACCTATCAAGTCTTGCTGTGAGGACGTTTTCAGTAGTGGATTTTAACCAAGTATATACTGTCTGTCTGTATAGAGTTTCCCTCCACATATGTACTAAGCTGTGGTTTTGTACTACAGTACTGAGTGCTTCTGTTGAACGAGGATGAGGCACACTGTGGTTCCGGTCTACACTGTGATTCAGAGTGCAGTTGAAATCTCCAGCTAAAATAAATATTCTTTCTTGGGGAATGTCTGAGATGGCTTTATTCAAAAGATCAACAAAACTGAAGACATTCTGTGCCAATGTTGGGAGCATAGATGTTAATCAGAGAAAGTGAGAGTTTGAGTAGATCGACATCTACTCTGTGCATCCTTCCAGGTATGATTTCTGCTTTGTTTGTTGGTTGTTCTTGAATGTCTGAGGAAAGCAGTATAGCGACTCCAGCGCTCATATTTGAACCATGGCTGTGCAAAACATGACCTTTCCACTCACTTAGCCACTGTGTCTGGTTATTAGTGTCTATATGTGTTTCTTGTAGGAAGATTATGTTATGTTTTTCTAGGGACAAAAAATTTTAAAGACTAAATCGCTTCTATGCAGTACGACATCCATTTATGTAAAGTGAGCCAGTGGTTAGAGAGGCCATGTTATATGTTTTAAAAATGTTTTTTATTAACCTTGTCTCTTCTTTTTGGGCTTGCATTGGATCATGCTTTTCACTTTTGGCATTTGGTTCTTCAAGAGTGGCATGCTGCATTGCTATGTAACATGACAGATAAAAATGTCTGCTTATAATACGCGACTTTGGGCTTCTTTTTTTGTTAAGTTGCGTTAAAAAATTACAGGATGCGGGTTGCAGTTTTTTGGGCTTATTTTAAAAAATATGGTTGCTTGTTAGAAAAATCTGACAAGCATCTTCGTTTCTTTACATTTATGGTCGCAGTTTTCTCCAATGCATTGATTGACTCTGTCTGCTCACAGCTAATAGCCAATCAGTGCAATAATTGAAGTGCTGTAGCGTAATTCATCAAACATTCCACCCCCTCCTCCCTCTCATTGGAGAAAAATCACGTTCGACGTGCAGGCGTGTGACACTGTAATCAAAGCGATGATAGTTAGTAGACGTAAATAGATATATGTCAATTTCCACAAACAATACCACAAACAAAGTGGTCCAAGTATGGCAAAAAGTACAACAAAGTCTGGGAAAAGGATACATAACTTAAAGACCGGATAGGTCAAGTTGTCGGTGATCAAAGTAAAGCGATGTTCAGGTACTGTAAAGCGGAATTTCGTGCTCACCATTCAGACCTCCTACAACATGTGAGCACAGACAAACACAAGAGGAATGCCAAGCCATATTCTTCAACACATCTTACAGACATGTTGTGACATGCCATGTCAAAACCTTCGAATATAATTCAAAAGGCTGAGCTTCAGCTAGCAGGCTATATTGCTTGTCACACAGCAGTTAGTTCAGTTGATCACTTGGGCCTTTGAAAAGGACTTGAGCATCCATTGTACAAAATGTACAGCACTTATCAGCAATGTCATTGCCCCCTGCATATTCAAAGACTTGCTAAAAGATATCAGAGCGATTCACTGAAATGCACTGGTAATCGATGAGAGCACAGATGCTGCTACGGTAAAGCAGCTGTGTGTGGTAGTGCGTTACTTCAGTGTCTCATTGAACAAAATTGTTTCAACATTTTTGGGCTTAGTGGATATACACAGAAGGACGGCAGAAGTAATCGCAACACCACTGATGCAGTTTCTTGACAGTATCGGTCTTGTTTTCAAGAAGTGCGTAGGCATTGGAATTGATGGCTGTAGTGTCATGGTTGGACGGAAAAACTCAGTTTATACTCACCTTCTCAAAAAGAATGAGAAACTACAACTACTTAAGTGCATGTGTCATCCAATTCAACTTTGTGCCAGCAAAGCCGTGGAAACACTGCCTCGCAATCTCGAATTTTTAATTTCACATTTGCACAACTGGTTTTCTCACTGAGGTGCAGAGAATATGCCAAAATTGACCAATTAATCAACCCCGGTGAATCGCCAGTGATGCTAGTGCAGCTTTCCGGCACTAGATGGCTCTCCATATATGACTGCTTTGTTCATGTACTAAAGCAATGGAACGAGCTGAAGTTACATTTCCAGCTGTGTAAAGATGCAAAATTATGCTATGATGCAGAATTTCTCTAGCAGATGTACTGTGATCCCTTGAACAAACTGTACCTGGAGTTTCTTAGGCCCATCTTATATGAGTTTTCTAGAGTCAACAAATTGTTCCAACTCAAAAATGGGAATGCATTAAAAAAAATTTTTTTCGTACACTAATCTCAAGAGTAATTACCCCCAATGCCATTCCTCCTTCTGATTCCAAATGCCTTGATGCCAATTTGAATTACACAGCCAATCATCTGGCCGTATGTGCGGTTAATTTTGGTGTGCAGTTTACTATTGCTCTAGGAAAAGCAAAGCTTGACAGCACTGTCGAAACAAATATGAAGGAGAGATACCGGGATTTCCTTCTGGAAGCAGCAAAGTAAATGCAGAATAGGCTCCCAGCAAATATCAATACCTGGAAATCCATGGCATCGTTCAGCCCATCAGTGATTCTATCACAGAACAAACCACAGTTAGCCACAGTATACATGCTGAAAATGTACACTGGTGATCTCGGGGCCCTGGACACACAGTATCAGGCAATCAACTTCCAGGAGTGGAAGACAAAGTTCTGAACTACCAGGACAGCAGTGGGGAGCAGTGTTTTAAAGATCTGGCCCTGTTTGTGCTGTCCCTCTTTGCAAAGCCTTTGAGCAGTGACAACTTTGGAAGAGTTTTTTCACAAATGAATCATGTAAAATCTAAACAGAATGGGCGAGAAGACTCTCAGTAGCATATTGTGCGTTCGCTATGACCTAAGAAGACTGGGGCGGATTTGCTGCAAGGACTTTGTCTCAAGCCAGGAGATGTTGCAGTGCTTCAGTGTTGGGATGTACAGAAATGTAGAGATGATGGACAGTGCAGGGGAGGAGCAGGATGACCATCTTTTATAAGGTAATTTTTTTTATTGCTACAATGTTTTTGTAATGTATTAATTATCACAGCTTATAATAAAAACAAGTAGGCCTATACTAATACTAACAAGAGATACATTTGGCTCGAATTTATTTTATTAGGCTATAAATATGTGGCTGTGTTACAGCTCTCCCTTAATGCTCTTGTCTTTTTCTCCTTTTCCATCTCTCCAATCCTATTCTGCTCACAGGTGATCGGAGACGAGTGGATATTGCGTGCCCTCCCGCCTTGTTGCAGTTTGCTGATTTTTGTAAAATGACTTCAAATAAAAGAGTGGTTTCAGTTTAATATGTTGCAGGCTCATTTATTGGTAATAAATAATGAATAATAAATAATATTGATGATAATAAATAATTTGATAATATTGTGCTTGTTTGGGGCTTGTTTTTGAAACCTCGGTTGCTTATTTGTCTCGTGAGAGTTGGCAACTATGGTAGTTGCTCAGTGGGACCTGTTACCGTCACAGCGCGAGCTGTAGACTCGCTCGGCTGCTCGGTACGTGCTGGGTTTGTCTGTGTCTCAGCCCGGCTACTCTCCTGCCTACTCGGACATGTCTGTGTGATATGGCCATGTTCACCACACACAAAACATCTCATCTGTTCTGCGCTAATAGATGGTGTAATCTTTACGCTCAACCTATAGCTTGACAGAGAGACTGAGCGGCTTGTGCTGTGTGTTTAAGATCATGTAGGTGAAACAGCAGAAAGACATTACATGTTTAATGTCCGGGTTTTTAAACTCAAAGGAATCATTTTAATCTGCACTAACTTTCCGTGGCACTCCATGGCGCACACTTTTCAAAGTTTCATTTTTAATGAAGGGAGGCACTGTGTGAGGCTATTAATGAAGGGAGGCACTTAATGAAGGGGGCGGCTGTGGCTCAGGTGGTAGAGCAGGTTGTCCACTAATTGTAGGGTTGGCGGTTCGATTTCCGGCCCACATGTCTCCACATGCCGAAGTGTCCTTGGGCAAGACACTGAACCCCAAGTTGCTCCCGATGGCAAGTTAGCACCTTGCATGGCAGCTCTGCTACCATTGGAGTGTGAGTGTGTGAGTAAATGGGTGAATGAGACACAGTGTAAAGCGCTTTGGATAAAAGCGCTATATAAGTGCAGACCATTTAGCATTTAACGGCACGATTTTCTTAGAAACACCAGAAAGTGGAAACACAGGTACATAGGCCTACATGTTGTTTATCACTAGCCCATGTGCAATTAGCGTATCGACCAAACGTATTTCAACCTCGGAAAGAAAAATCACCACTGCTTTGTTCATCCGAGAAGCTGATGTGATGTTTAATCCACCAATCTGATCACTGAATGCAGTAGAGATGTAACGGTATGAAAATTTCATATCATGATTATCGTGACCAAAACTATCACTATTATCAGTATTATTACGGTATTGTTAAAAGGTGCTAAAAATGTACAAAAAGTCCTGATACACACACTGAAATCATTTAAACAGGTTTTATAATTGAGAATCACCAAACAACAAATAAAATGAGCAGCATAAACAGAATAACGTTAACATTAAAATTGCATATCTGTTATAGTTATCGATTTTTTGTATTGAAAATGAAATCGGAGGACTTCAGTACTTGTATTGGACGATTGTTTTGTAGACCGCAATGGATTATAAAATAATAAAGAACAGGTAAAATTTTCATCTCAAATCACTAGTTCATGTCCCCGTAATTATTTGAAAAGCCGTGTATTAGTGATATGAATGTACATTATCCCTTTAATTTTGCATTTATTTGCTATTTGTTATGGCCCTGCTGGAACTTGTTTGTTTGTCTTGGCTCAAAGCCATGCACATGCTAGGAACTTTTTCTTTGCGGAAGCTTGCGTTTATTACAAGTGAGATCAGAAATTATTTCAACTCAAATCAATATTTTGTGTCCAACTATTTACTTTTCCTCATACTTTTCCCCAGCTCATGCATTGAGCTAAAAGTTAACTTACCTTGCATTCACTATAACGTGATGGATGGTTGTCACGAAGATGACTCAGCATATTGGAACTGTTGCCCTCTTTTGCAGCAACTTTCTTCTGACAATCTCTGCAGACAGGATTACCATCTTCTATTAAGTTTCCCTCAGCGTTTTTATAAAATCCAAAATATGACCACACTTTGGAGTTGGTCCTCTTGGAAAGTTGGAAAATTTCCCAAGTGCTGTCACTGTCTTCTGCCATGTTTTCAAAAAACAACAATGTTGCATGCTGCACCTGTGTCAGGCTTGTACTGGGTTTGTGGACAGCACTTACCATGAGTTTGACAAAGCACGGTAATCGCGCATGGTTTTTATGATAATTAAATGTGACATGGTAATACTAACCGCCTGGGAATTTTATCATGGTTTATCATGAAACCGGTAACTGTTTCATCCCTAGAATGCAGTTAGGACTTCCTCGATTGGTATGGAGTCGTCCAGCGTGCATTTACACCCATGTCTCAGGGTTAGGCGGGAGAAATCTCCATTTAGCCCCATTTTGGAGTGAGTTTTGCCGACAGTAGTCGGCTCACACACTGTTACCCTCATTAAACTTTTTACTACAAATCAATAGCACTAAAGAATAGAACTAAAAACACCTGTACTCTCGCCAGCTACCCACAATCCTCAGAGGGAGAGAGAGAAGAAGAGGGAGAGAGAGAGAGACTAAAAATGAAATAATTGGCACAGCAGTGCAGCTGATCACAAAGGCTATGAATGTTGTGAATTAGCCTGCTCTAACAACATTATTTGCTAACATACATCTAATGCAAATGTTATGTAAACTACATGATATATATATATATTGCATATTTAGTTCATATTAGTGGTTTACATTAATTAATGACCCTTACTGTACCTTATTGTACGGCTTATTATAAGATTGTATATTAGACGGCTAGCAATCTCCAAGTTAGTGTCATCAAGACAAAGAAATTCCAGAAGCTTAATTATTCATATATTTACACTTATTTATTTGTTAGACACTTTCATCCGAAGTGTCATTTAGGTAATGTAGAATATACAATCTATGCAGCGCTCAGCCATAACATTAAAACCACCTGCCTAATATTGTGCCCCAATTGTGCTGTCAAAACAGCTCAGACTCATCGAGGCATGGATTCTACAAGACCTCTGAAGGTGCTGTGGTATCTGGCACCAAGATGTCAGCAGTAGATCCTTTAACTTACAAAACACCAGTTGTGAGGTGGGGCCTCCATGGATCAGATATGTTTGCCCAGCACAACCCATAGATGCTAGATCAGATTGAAATCTGGGGAATTTGGAGGCCAACTCAACAGTTTGAACTGTTTCTCATGTTCCTCACACCATTCCTAAACAATTTTTGCAGTGTGGCAGGGTGCATTATCCTGCTGAAAGAGGCCACTGCCATTAGGGAATACTGTTCCCATGAAGGGTGTACTTGGTCTGCAACAAGGTTTAGGTTGGTGGTACATGTCAAAGTAACATCCACATGAATGCCAGAACCCAATGTTTCCCAGCAGAACATTGCCCAGAGCATCACACTGCCTCGGCCGGCTTCCCTTCTTCCCATAGTGCATCCTGGTGCCATCTCTTCCCCAGGTAAGCAACGCACATGCACAGGGGATCTGTGAGATTGGAGCAGACGGGCTAGCCTTTGTTCCCTATGTGCATCAACAAGCCCTGGGCACCCATGACCCTGTCGCCGGTTAACCAGTTGTACTTCCTTGGACCACTTTTGGGAGGTACTAACCACTGCATACTGGGAACACTCCACAAGACCTGCCATTTTGGAGATGCTCTGACCCTATCATCTAGCCATCTCAATTTGGTCGTTTCTCAGACCCCACTTGCCCATTTTTCCTGCTTCCAACACATCAACTTCGAGAACTGACTGTTCATTTGCTGCCTAATATATCCCGCCCCTCGACAGGTGCCATTGTAATGAGATAATCAATGTTATTCATGTCATCTATCAGTGGTTTTAATGTTATTGGTGTAGCCTAAGCAGGTGAGGATTTTATGCAAGGGTCTTGCACAAGGCTGTCAGGGATTTGAACTCACAACCTTCTGGTTACAAGCTCAGGAAGTAATGAGGTGCCACTGCTCCTCCTTTTAAATTAGAATTACTGGCACTATTGATCAGTCGTGCCTAAGTCTCTCTGTAGACCACATTAATCTATTTGTATAAACACATGGATTTTGTGTTTGCTGAAGTGGGGCTACATTGTGAGGCTTTCCTTTTCAAGATGAGCTGCTATTTTTGTCCCATTTTTAATTCTACACCTGTTTAAGGTTTGTAAAACCTATATTTATTTTGTTCTTTCCTTCTTTTTTCCATTCTGTGTTGATCTGAATTTTTATAATTATCAAATATTGTATAGTCCAGTTTAGTTTCGTCAAACTTTCATGTCTTCTGCAAATTATCAATGTAAAATGGCATACAGTGTATTAAAAGCAGGGATGGTAAGTGTTTGTAACTGTACTCAGTTACTAGACTTTATTATTTTGGTGTATTTATTTTTGAGTCTTATTGAAACCAAATACTTGAACTCTTACTTAATCACTTTTCCATTTATTTAGACTTTCAAAATATGCATTACAAATCACAAAGGTCTTTTCTTCTCTCATATAGCCAAAGAATGTACGCTATATATAAATTAAAAAGGCTCTGTTTACCACCACATAAAGTTCATCAGTGTAGATAAAATTATAAAGATTCATGACAATACAGGGGCGCACGGTGGTTAACACGTTCGCCTCACACCTCCAGGGTCAGGGGTTCGATTCCAAAGATGTTGAAATGAGTTTGAGTTATTAAAATAATTGTCACTATTTGCACTCTGAGAATTTTTTTAATTACACTGTAGTAGCTGACATGACAAATAACATAATTGACCTATTCTGGCATTGTGCATTTTCTGCATAATGCTTTGTTCTGGGGTTTTACAGTGTTGATAACCTTGCCTTCTTATCTCTCCACTTGTTATGCCCTTTCTCTCTCTTTCTCTCCCTCTCTCTCTCGCTCTCTCACTCTCTTCTTCTCAACCCATTGTCCTATAGCATGCCATTTCTCCAGACTTTTCATTTATTCCCAGATGTCCTTCTTACCCTTTTCCCGTTCCACTCCACGTGTGCTATGTTTATTCACTCAATTAATCTTCCTCTAAGATACAGAATGTAAGTGCTTTTACTAGACTACAGTCCTTTTCCACGGGTGACCTTAGAGGGACCAGGGACAGTATGAAATAAATTTTTTGCCTACCACTTAAAGATAATTTACTGTGCCAATGATAGTATATGTTTTAAAGTAATTACATTATGTAGGTTTATGAAACAACAACCAATTTGCTCTACAGAAATAAAGTAGGCTGTGGCTATAATTGCATTATGGCTAAAGTGTTGGGCAAAATGTAGAATTCAGTCTGGCTGATGATTAGAATGTGAACCTCAATTCTGTGTGCTTGTGTGCTTTTTTGGGGGTGGGGGTGGGGGGCTATGATGGCAGTGTAAGGTTGCCAAGGTAGTCCTGAGTATGTGTGTCATTTCAATCCCAGCACTCCTTCCTTTCAGCCACATAGGTGTCCAGTTTCCCTCTGCCTGGGTGTGAAGAGTCTGCTGATTATCTTACACTTATTATCTCAAACCCTTCTGGTGTCAACGCAGGGAAGGACATACATAATGTTTTAAATGTGGCACAAAATGAATGCAGTTTTACAGACTGCAGAGAAGACAAAAATGTTCAGGTCACAAAATGGTTTTCAGAATTGAAATGGCTGCAAAAACCATTAGTTTTAAGAGGGCAGATTGAAAGTGTGTGAATGGTTGCATTTATATATGTCACATTCAGTTGAAGTATTCCCCTTTGTAATGAGCCATTTTCTTTATTTTTCACGGTACATTTAATAATGCGTTTGTGCCCAGTGATTGCCTCAATCGTGTGATATATATAGCCGTAACCTGGGGCAGGGCAACTGTGTAGATTAGCGTTCATGCAAGTTTTTCTGAAAAATAACTGTAGACTGGCTGAGATATTTATCATTGATGATGATGTATCAAACAGAATAGACACAAAGCAATGCTATAATCAATTTACATACTATGCTTTCTGATCCGTAACACTTTCTGTTATTTCACAATTCATTCTTATACAACAGGATGTACTAATTTGTAGTGAACATTCTAATTAAATTCTCTTATCAGATAGCACTCATTGTTTTCTACATATTTAATATGCTGGGGGTTTGTTCACAAAAGAAGACCACTTAGTGCTGAATTTCACATTCGCAGTGCTGTCTGTCCGGTTGTATAATGCCTAGGACTTCTATCCTGTCCGTCTGCTTCACTGATGTGGAAATAAAACCAGATGCTCTGTAATTGTAATAATAAATGTACAGGGTGAAGCTGCAGCTCCAGGGAGAATCTTACTTGATTAATTTTCTCTCTGCTGTCAGCTCAAGCTCTCTTTCAGCTACTTTAACCCCAGGAGTTTGAGACAATGATCTGAAAGTATAGCAGAAGAAAATAGAAAAGTGCCTTTTTCAGGAGACTGTATTTTAAAGATAATTTTGTAAAATCCAAATAAGCTTTACAGATGTTCATTGTAAAGGGATTAAACAATGTTTTTCATGCTTGTTCAATGAACCATAAACAATTATTGCACATGCACCTGTGGAACAGTCCATAACACACTAACAGTTTACAGGCGCTAGGCAATTAAAGTCACAGTTACAATAACTTAGGACACTAACGAGACCTTTCTACTGACTCTGAAAAACACTAGAAGAAATATGCTAGGGTTCCTGCTCACCTACCTAAACATTTACATTTACATTTATCCATTTACCAGACGCTTTTATCCAAAGCGTCTTACAAATGGGAAAATACAAGCAAAGCGATATCAAGCAGAGAACAATACAAGTAATGCTACCATACAAGATCCATTAATTGAGTTCCAGAAGAAGCAAAGTGTGCTGAGTAGAGGTGTACGTGCCAAAGTTTTTTTTTGTTTGTTTGTTTTATGTTTTTTTAGGGGTTGGTTAGGTGTTCACGGAAGAGGTGGGTCGTTAGCTGTTTTTTTAAGATAGTGACAGATTCTGCGGTCCGGATTGAGGTTGGAAGTTCATTCCACCACTGAGGGACAGTTAGTGTGAAGGTTCTTGAAAGGGACCTTGAGCCACGCTGAGTAGGCACTACTAAGCGTCGGTCGTTGATTGATCGCAGATTGCCTGAGGGAACGTAAGCCTTCAGGAGAGTGTTGAGGTAGTGGGGTGTTGTTCCAAACAAGGTCTTGTAGGTGAGCATCAAGGCCTTGAATTTGATGCTGGTGACTACAGGAAGCCAGTGGAGGGAGATGAAGAGGGGTGTAACATGGGTTCTCTTCTGCTGGTTGAAGATGAGGCGTGCTGCTGCATTCTGAATCATCTGAAGGGGTTTGATGGAGCTGGCTGTGAGGCTGGAGAGTAGTGAGTTGAAGTAGTCCAGTTATGGGATAACAAGAGCCTGGACTAATAGTTGTGTAGCCTGTACGGTGAGGTAGGTTTTGAGCTTGCCTTAGGCCTGCTGCAGGGAGGCCTGAGGACTGCAGATGTGGCCAGAGGAATTAACTGCAATTGCTGTAATGTAAGACGCCTAAGACAGTGTTACAGGGAGACAGGAAGGAAAGCTGATCGTCCTTGCAGTGGAAAATTACATGTAACTACGTGTCCCCCCCGTGATCGAGAACTTGCAAATGTCTTGGTGGAAGAGTGGAGTAACATCTCACAGCAAGGACTGATAGCCTTTTCAGATAGACTTTAAGAATGCCTTTGACAAAAGACGAACATACAGTATTAAAATCATTCTCATGGCTTGATCAGGAAGCTGTCGCAAAGTTGTGCTGGACGTGCAATTATACGCATAACACCAGATGTGTTAACACAAGTTCTTCATGAGCGTGAGAGACGACTCTGTGTGTGAAAAGACAGTCATGTAGAGGATGTTTTGTAAATAAGTTATATTTAGCTAAAAAGTGTTAATTTCCCATATGTATGGACTTTTGGGAAACCCTGTAGTGCTACGTTTCCTTTGCAAAATGTTATTAGTACACTGGCACCATTTCTGCCCTGTGTTGGGGATACAACCTACATCCACCATAGCATCATACACTTTGTGAATCAGCATCCTGGCTCTTTTCATGCTTGTTTTCTTTTCATTCCTGCTGCATGTCATGGATTAACTTTAGTCATCATCAGCCTGTACTACTAGTGAGGCCAACAGTGTCTGTTCTGGGAGTATTAATGTCAACCTTGCAGCTACTGTATCTGTCATTGCAACCAGTATGTGTAAACTTTATCAGGTTGCAGTTCCAATGAGGTTGTAAATCTGCACAAAAGCTCTTTAATAAAATTGATGCATTGAGAAATATTCCAGTCACACGAAATGGGTTAGGCCTTTGATCAGCGGTGTCATTTGGAAGATCTAGCTTCAATTGCAGCCTTAATATCACGCTGCAGTCCAATTGCTGCTGCTGCTAAGCCACACTCGTGCATTAGCTGTGACCATCAGAATGCTCTGGTGGATTGCTCAGGGGCTGAGCATCCAAGCCTTTTATCCATTCTGCTTCTGCTGCAACAATGCCACAAAGGAGCTTACCTTTTTCTACTTAGAGTGCTGTGTAGCCTTATCTTCTTATCTACTGCATCAGTTGAAGGCTACTGAATAATTAGCAATATTCACATAGGCTGCGAGGTTCAGGCCTCGCTAACAGCATTATGCCTCAGATAGGGTAAGGTTATTTAAGTGCTTGTCACAGATGCTCTTGGTCGAAACAGTTTTTGACCAAGCATTGTAGAAATGCACCGATACTAAATTTCTCAGCTGATACCGATAATCGATTATTCAGAGTGATCTCGGCCGATACCCATACCTAGTTCTGTCTTTTATGCCTTCTTTTCAATTAATAATAATAAATTCCACAATTCTGAAAGAAATGCAAATAAAAACTTTACTCTCTCCATTTCAACAAGTAGTTTCACAGTAACTGGTCTCAGAAACAGAAAACACATTACTCTAATTAACATTAACACATGAACTAAATTCTGAAGATTAAAGTAAGATTTCTTAACTTATTGAATGCTATTAATTCATGTTAACATTGACTGCATTCTAAAAAACCTCCTGTTAGTCTCACATTCACTCACCACAAACAAAAGCATTTCTACTTCATCATTGAACATCAAACTGGTGATATAAAATATAAACTTTTTTATATATTAACATTAACTGGATATGAAATATACTACTCTACAAATATATTTTCTGTGCAATATATACCTTTTTTTAACTCATCTTCATTTAAATCTTTCAACAGTGTACTGGTGCTTTAATTCAGCTCGAGCAACTTGAGCAGCATGGCAAAAAAAAAAATTAGCCTTGACGCTGAAACTCCCACTTCACTGCTGCAGTGTCCGGTGTAAAAGCATTCATTCATTAACATGCACGGCAGAAAAAATACGTGCTACAGCGTACGGTGTAAAATTTTTGCAGTGTAGAGATTACAAACTGTAGTTTTGTCATCATTCCACACAAGAGACATCATCTTTACACACAGCACAAATTCTATGTGTTTTCCCGCCCTCTTTTGATTGATTTTCCCACCCTATTTTGATCAACCCTGATAATCGGATGTTTGTAAACTATCGGTCGATAGCGTGAAAAATTGCCTCTATCGGCCGATACCGATTATTGCCCGATACGTTGTGCGTCTCTAAAGCATTGTTGAGCATTGTCCATTATCCAACTTGATCGTTGCATGGCTGAACGAAGGGCTAAAAATCCTGCCCTGAATTTCAATGAGTTGAGAAAGTTCAACACTTCACAACAAGTTAATCATTTTTTTTTTTTTTTAAAGTTATGTTAGTTATGCTGAAATGCTTATGCTGCTACACACCAACAGAAACAATCAGCCACGTGTATGTTCTATGGACAACCATAAATTTCATCATGTCATCATTATTTGTCATTTTAATGTCAGTCATTTTTGTTATCTCTGTGACCTTTAAATCATTTAAGCAATTAGTTTTGTTACATAAACTTCATTTATCATTCAGGTTTTGTTACTTTCACTGGAAGCTGGCTATTTTAGCTTTGAGAGCTGGCTCTAATAAAATGATGCTGTAGCAGCTGCTTCTTCTTATCAACATAAATCCAAATCAGGTCAACGTGCATGTTTAAAGACAGGGAAGCAGAGTTTTCATCTAATGCATTCTGTCATGTAAGTTTTCTGAGTTTATATTGAGTGTTGCCAGTTTTATATTTGAATGATGGCACATTGGCAGCTCATATGCAGGCAGTGTTTCATCTCAGAGATCCACAGATTTTGTAATGTGATATGATTTTGATATGTTTTGATCAAATATTTAGACTTTCGAGGAATATACTGTATATCTTCAGTTATACATATATACTACTGATGTATCATCAATCTTCTTGCAACAAATTGCAAAATGACCTATATAACCCCCCCCCCCCCCCTCCGCCCCTAAAATCATGTATTCAGTGTATTTTGTTTTATGTTGTAAACAGTCATAATGATCATATTCTCTTGAGGACATAAAAGTACTCTCTGTGTGTGTTTTTGATGAAAGACACCTTCAGACATGAACACCAAACATCACTGATCGTAGCAGCTTTGCATGTGCATGTTGGTAGGATTAGGTTTCCATAGAAACACACAGTTGTAGCCCTGATTACATAAGTTCTTTTCCCTTGTGTGAAATAAATTGATGGGGTTTTAACTCACTTCCACTACCTTTTAACCACAGGCCTGTTACAGACATTGGATTGATCAATTGTATGAAGCAAAATGAATTTGAGTGTTTGCGTATTACGTCTTAATTATAAGCTTGAAGGGTGACACAGGGAGAAAGAATGTTTTTGTTTTATTTGTTCTAATTTGCTATTGAAGCTCTGGTTTCGTTTTGTTCAAGTTCATGATGCATCACAGATAATAAATATAATCAAGCTGTTCACAGTGTTGTGGTTGAACATGTATTCAGTTATGTATGCAGTAGGATATTAAAGTGATATAGCAGTCCTTCTAATTTGTTGTATTCACTCTTTATATTGGCTGCGCCCTTTCATTTACCTTTTCCTTGTTTTTGGTCTTTGTTGTTTTCATCTCGTTCTTTCCTGCTGAGCTGAGTAATGTCGTTTTTTTTCCTAGATGACAGGTGTTGCATATCAGACGCAAAAGACAAATTGCCTCTGATGTGTCATATTCGCAGGCACTGCAAGAAAGTAATCCCTAATAATCCTTGCCTTCTCTGATAACAGGCAACCAAACAGCACAAATCTAATGGGGTTCTACATCCCAGTGTTTAGCCTCAGTTGGCATTTTTGCCTGCAGCTCCAATCAACCTGCTGTCTTAGTGATTCTGGAATATTTCTGTGTGCCTTGCTATCAACTCTGGAGAAATGAAGCAGAAACAATGTACACACCCAAACAGAGCTGTGTGTTCACCCTTACACATCTGTGGGTTTGTGTAAACAGTGTTAGCCATACGCTCAACCTTAAAAATACAGCTGTCATTTTATAGGTGCTCTGTGGTGCTTAATATTTTATGAAAGACATTGTTACCTTTCACTTATTCCAAGGACACTTACAGCTGCTGAAGCTTTTACAACAATATTTGGTATTTGCATTCATCCAGCATTCACCACAATATTGTAGAATAGAATAAAGCCTACAGCTATATGAATGGCTTCAGAATATGAGAGGCTATACACTCAATAAAAGACAGTAAATATGATGGCTGTGAGAAGTAGCACGGTGAATAAAATGCTGTGTTTGTGAGCACTTCTATTATCATCATGTAACGGCTGATTGTCCAATTTGTGTAAATGAACAAATGAACGGTCTGCACAAAGCGTCTTGTCTGGGCTCTCTCTCTCTCTCTCTCTCTCTCTCACTCTCACTCTCTCTTGCTCTCTCTCTCTCGTTCTGAAATATTACAGTACATAGAGGAATAGAGGAGAGGGATGAGCCATGATAGCAAAATGGATTTTTGATGAGGATAGGTCTGCCCTCTCGGAAAGTAATTTTGTACTTTATGAAAGTGGCAGTGTTATAACACCATACCCGTAAAAAGTCTCTAGGAATAAAGAAGCCTGTACTGTGCTGATAGCACATGGCCTTTGCAAGTCTTTGTGTGAGGAAATGATTTATGTGATCCTTTAATATTACTTTCTCTATTTATAGCCTTTTCCTTTTTTTTTTCTAGTCTTGTGTGTTTTTATGTTGAAGTTGGAGGCAAGCCAACCTGGATATAGGTTTGTGAATGTAAAAAAAACCCCAAACATTTATCTTGCAAAGATTGTGTTTGATTAATGTGTTACTGAATGTTTGCGTCTGAAAGATTTTCACTGTGTCAGTTGTGCATTCAGGCTATCTCTAGAATATGACTGATGGTTTGGTGTTTTGATTGACCTAATCTCATGAGGCCAGTTCCACAAGCCCTGGCCTCTCCTCAGGTTTGTTGGCTTAAATCCGCTTAAGTAATTTGATTATCTTAAGCTTCCATTTGTTTTTACCTGGCAATGCCACAGTGGAGCTTGGATGGTTTTTAAGGAGGATGATTAAGAGACAAAGATTAAAATTAAGCCAGTGCTGCCCCTGGCTCCTTTTGCATTCATTGGTTGTTGTGACCTGAGCAATTATGAGTGAGTGGTTCAGGTAATTTGTTCTTTGGTGAGAGAATGTTTGCAGAGATAGTTAGTGGAGGGCAGTTTTGCTTCAAAATGAAAGAAAAAACAGATTTTCTTTTAAAAAAAGTATCACTTTAGTGATCATGAATGTCAGTAAAGCAGAAAGCACTGTAAACAAGGGCTCCTACAAATTCTTACTCATTTTCTGCTATATAAACCAGCTTTCATATTACAAACCTTAAGACATTATACTTTCCCCCATGAATGGTGCACGGATTTCAAGAGGAATAGTATTAATTGACTGTTTTGGGGAATTAAGAGTGTGTTACAAATGACACTTTCAGCGTGAAGCCTGAATGGGCTAGATGTTATATTATTAGATCACTTTTTAAGATATGCCTTATAAAGAAATAAAATGGTTTTATGCCACAGCAGCTGGGACACAAAGTCAAGAACGAGCTGTTCTATGGCCAGCGCCCAGTAGGATGCTCTTGCTCTGTCTGTTAATCTCTGTGATTTATTTCTTTACGTTACTGCATTGCAAAAAATGGAAGGCTTAAACTCCTACAACTCAGAGGCACTGTGAATACAGTTATGTGAGCATAATTCATGCCCTCGTGCGTGTTGTTCCCTGAGTTGCACTGCACTAACTTTACTGTGTTGAAATGGAAATATAATTTACTTTGACTTTAAGAAGATAATGACAGAGGCTCAGGGGAGACTTTAAATAATGAGAATTTGGATTATGTCAAATATAGGAAAAAGAAACCATGGTATACTATAGATTCAAATGGTACTGAATCTCTCCTCCTTGCTCCTGATAGTGATGAGTGCTTTTTTTAAATTCTATTTTATATGTAAGGAATAATCCACTCCTAGTTGTACGTTACATGATTTTAATGCACAACGTGGAGGCAAAGAACCAGCCAACATGAAGCGGAGTGCATTAAAATCATGTAATGCACACCTAGCCTTGGATTAACCCGCTTATACCATGGTCACTTGCCAGCATTGACAAGTTAAAGCTGTCACTGATATTTGCGGTGCAAAATTTGACTGAAAGTATAAAAACAACAGTTAATTTTCATTAGCTATTTTATATACGGGTCGTTAGATCTAGAATTTCATCCGGGCTAAATCATACACAGAGATAAAGTAGTGCGATAAGATTACATTTATTTGACTGAAATATAATTATCGTGCATGTGTGAATTACCTGCGTCTGTGCTGCGTCTCTACTAATAATGAAGCTGTGAATTTAATTACTGTATGGAGCTGTAACTGTATGTTACTATGGTTACAGTTGTTTATAGACAGTGCATCAGTTTTGAATGGTGATTAAACTGACTGGAACTACCTGTGCATACAACCATTTGAACGTACACCTTCCAGCCAATCAGAATCGAGTATTCAGACAGACCATGGTATAAGCTTAATAATTTATGCTATTGGCGCTATACACCTTTGTGTAATTACCACAATACATTTGTGGCTGCACATCCTTGACGGCACTTTTGAAAATATGAATTATTCTGAGACTGATTTGAGGTAAATTTGTATCATTGCTGTGGCTTTGATGGCATGAGTCCTATGGCAGTTTGCCAAATGAGTAATTGGATGTCTCTTTTGACTGATTTGAGTGATTTAACAATCACATTATTGCATATTCTAAATGCTTTTTTTCTAGCATTGCGTTTCATGTCACATGATAGGTGTGTAGCTTTGAAGTGCTATGAATTTGAATGCAGTACATATCTTTTTTTTTCATCGTGTTGCAGTAATTGATTATTTGGATGAGTGAGCCCATGCGCATGTTATGCATCTATATTCACTGGCTTCACAAATGCACTGCTGTTTCACTGGGAATGTTTTTCATTAATCACTGAGAATGTTTTCCATGTCTGCCATGAATTGGGTTAGTTATTGGTTATGGGGTGGTGGCTTCCACTAGGCTTTTGAATAGTAATATTCTGCTGTGCTTTGATGAGGCATCGGTCTTATTTCTGCTTGATTAATCTCTGTGATGTGTAAATTTCATTATCCCTCCATATCTTGTCCCGCAGGCATGACTTGCCAAGCGAGGACCTCATACACGGAAGATGAGGTGTTGTGGGGCCATCGGTTCTTCCCTGTCATCTCTCTGGAGGAGGGATTCTTCAAGGTGGACTACTCTCAATTCCATGCCACGTTTGAGATCCCTACACCACCCTACAGTGTAAAAGAGCAGGACGAGGCCCTGCTCATGTCCTCGCCGCTCACAGCTCCGTCGTTGTGTAACAGTGGTGAGAAGAACAACTCTCTGGACTGCCTGGAGCTTTTGGAGGATGCGGAGACAACCACCAAGCTACCAGCTAAGCTGCAGAAGATGACGGGACGTGAAGGGCTGCCAAGAAAGCTGCTCCGAATGAGTTCCACTACGTCAGAGATGACCTACAGCCTGGGAGACCTGTCCACAAAACTGCAGCGCATCAGCTCCGTGCCAGGTGTCTCTGAAGAAAAGAATGTATCCAAGAGTTCCAAAATGAATGCTGAGCCTATCAGCAAATCAGTGGCAGATTTGCCGCCCAAGCTACAGCGATTGGCAGGGGGAGGGGGTGGAGGACGCATGGACGGACATTTGCCACCCAAATTACGAAAGATGAACTCAGATCGCTTCACATAGATGACATAAGCAACCACACACACACACGTACTATACTTCTCCCTTAGGCTTGCTAGTACAGACAGAATCTGCGTACCTATAAATGAGGACAACTTTAATAAAGCACATTTGTGGAGATTTGTGGGTAGATATGCAGCGAGCAATTTCTTTCAGGTTGTGATTGTTAAGCACAATCTGGCATGTATGAAACACTAAGTGCATGTTAATGCAGTTTTTTGCTGTCAGGCATGTTTTATTTGGGCACGTTTATGAATATGAAGAGTGAATAAAATTTGTCAAGATAAGCTGGTCATCTGAACATCAAGCCATATGATTGGACAATTCCTCATACATGCCTGATGTTTATTAATTTTATTTGTTCTTTTGTTGTGTAGTGTAAACGTGTTTCTTAGATTATGTTAAAATGCATGTTTACTTGGAGAGGTAAACTAATGTTAACCTTGAATATATTACCTTCTTTCACTTTTCTCAGCAGTCCACACTTGTTTTGAAGATTTTAAGAGACAGGGTAAGCGCCATTCTTCTACAAAATGGGTTCAAGGGCCGTTCAACAAAACAATTTTATAAAAGGAAAGTTACGTAAGCTAAGTGGATCTTAATGGTTTTTAGAACTATCAGTCCTGCATTAAAGGAAAAAAAAAACAGAAATCTGCTAGATCATTATAAATCCTTGAGCTCGTTTAGAGTCTGGATGAAAATCATTGCACTAATATGAATGCATTATCCCCTCTGTCTAAATTAAGCAATAACTAAATGCTGTACAAACACTGACCTCTGTGTAGCTACTTTGACTAATATGTCTGTTGCATTGACCTCTGAGACACATGAACATGGAAAATTTGAACTCCTGTACATTCCAGTACATGCCTTTTGTGGTAGACTGTTTAACAAGAATTATAAATCTTTACTAGCTTTAAATTCATTTTGATAGTTTACACATAGTATAGTCTATTATACTGAGACTGTTGTATAATTATATATAACTCAATAAATACCATGAAAAAGGAAGATATAGTTCAATGTTTAACCTTTGAAATAAGCATCAACTCACATTTACTACCTAATCGCAAAGTTAATTCTCTCCCTCGCTGCTTGATTGAATGGCAAGGTAGATTCATGCATGCAAGTGCCTAATCCGCTGAAGTGGTGTCTAAATCTTGTTAATGCACCCTGACTGAGCAGCGCTCTCTCCCCTGAGCCTCTGTCGTTATCACCATGGAGATCTCGGCACCTACTGCCATTTACTGTCCCACTATCAGCCTCACGGTGTGGACATGATAGCGGAGATGGCCTTGTGTTATAGAATAGAAGCTTTTACTCTGCATCCAACAGAACAGTGGCAACATCACCATGCACAACCTGCAGACCTGTAGGAAGGTTGCTATAGATGGTGGAAAATCCCACTGCACCACTAACTAGGCTGCACCCTTAAAAAGCACCAAGGTCTTGATTTGTAATTTCATATGATTTCTGTCTCACTCTTTTTTGTTTGGTAAGTCACAATAATAAATAATAATAGAGATAATACATAATGATTTTCATGCCTTTTTGCCTGTTAACCAGACAGATCTATTAAAAATGCAACCAAGACAATAGAACTGCTGTATCCGAATGCCATTACTGCAGTTTGGGTCTTTCATCTGACTTTAAAATGATCTAATTATCAAGAACATAAGTGTGGAAAATGCCTGTTATTTATTGAGGAAGTCATTGTTACCGTTTCCTACATTACCTCAATTATTAGAATATACATCTTAAGTCTTAAGTCTTAATTTCTTTATGTCAAGTCTTAAATATACTGTATAATACCCAATAAACCTTTCTACATATTTTGTTAGTAAAGTAAGGTTTCATGTGTTCTTTACATCCTAAATATACAGAGGTAAGCATAAACCCTTAGGACTTGCAAGCATATGACGTAGTTGACCTTAGGATCTTTCCTGTTGTATACTGTAAAATAGGTTAATGACAGCACACAAGTCACAATTAATGCTGAAATATTATACACTTAAGGTTATCTGCTATCAGAAAAACAAAAAGACATTCTTAACTGTAATGATATCATAAATAAAACAGTTTATCCTCTGTGTGTGTGACAATTGGAATTTTCTTCCCTGATAGTATGCAGATGTTACTATTAAAACATTTAGGCCTGCTTGTGAGCATACATGTTAAGATGAATTAATATACATGTTTTAGGTTTGTTCCTTTGTTTGTTTGTTTGTTTTAAAAAGGACCCCCCCAAGGGTGTTCTTTGGACAATTAAGGTTTTAAGCTTTTTAAAAGGGTTCTACATAAAACCATTAAAGTGTTCCCCAGTAGAGGAACTGAAGAGTATGATTGTCAAAATACAGCTAAACTTAAGGAAACCAAAAAATACCTTATGAACTTGTCATTTTATGATTTCAACTTTTTTCCCAGTCATTTTTGTTTCTTGCATTGTTTTTATTGTCTGCATAATTGATTCATTCTGCTTTTGAAGCAGCATTGCAATAAGAGTGAGCTCAGCCATTTTTCATACTGAATGACTGCTTCACTCTGATAGGAAATTGCCTTCATTATCCCCTGATTACCCAATAAATTCAGATTTGAGCCACCATATAATGTGGTTAAATCACCTGAGACACAGTTCAAATAGCTCCTGTGTTGCCACCAATCAGCATCCCCTTATAATGTTTAAATAGTCTCTTAAACAGGCTCACTGTTGGTTTGCTGAAATATATGAAAAATGCACTCAGCAGCACTTTGTAGTAACCGACGCTTTGTTTTTCATATCACAAAATGACAAAAAATGAAAGCTGGACACTATAATTAGAGTGTCGGCTCTGCGGAGCTGCAGGATTTGCCCACTCCCTCTGCTGCTGACTGATGGCTAAACAGACCTGGCATAAATTCTGAAACCATGCCACTCCAGATAAACAACAAATACTCCAAATAACCACTTTTACTTGTTCAAGTGTTGAGGTTGGAAAATCGAGAGTTCAGCTGTGTTCTAATGTCCTATACTGTACTATTTCATGGATATATATATATATATATATATATATATATATATATATATATATATATATATATACACACACACACACACACACACACACACACACACACACAACATTTCAAGATTAATTATACACCACATATGGCAAAGGTTTGTGGACACCTGACCATAACACCCATATGTGCTTTTTGAATATCCCATTCCAGATTTTGGAGCATGTCTGTGGGAATTTATCCCCATTCAGTCACAAGAACATTAATGAGGTTGGGCACTGATGTCAGAAAAAACGGCTTGGTGCATGGTCAGTGTTCCAGTTCATCCCAAAGGTGTTCATCCCAAGTGGGATTGAGGTCAGGGCTCTGTGCAAATCACTTCTTCCACTCCAAACTTGGCAAACCATGTCTTCATAGAGCTCACTTTGCGCACATGGGCATTGTCATGCTGGATTAGGTTAGGCCCCTAGTTCCAGTGAAGGGAAATGTTAAAGCTACTGCATACAAAGTCATCCTAGACAATTGTGTGCTTTCAACGTTGTGTCAACAGTTTGGGGAAGAACCTCATATATGTGTGATGGTGGGTGTCCACATACTTTTGGCCATATATAGCGTATCTAGGGAAACATTTCCCTTATTATACACGAAAGTTTATCTTAACTATAATCAAAACTTATATAGTGGTCGAGGAGTTCAATAACCAAATGTGTAGTGGATGTTGGCTGGCTGTGTGCTGATGAAGAGGATGCAGATGTCAGAGTGTTTGCTCTGCTGGTGTCCTTGTCAGCAATTGTGGAGCTTTTAATCTCAGTACATGAGTTGTTGTCTTAAAATAATCCCTGGAAACGTGGGACTATATTGCTTTGATTAGCATAATATTAGTAGTAGTACATAGTATAATATAAAATAAATGGTGTTAGGGTATAGTGAGCACCACAGTGAGAATTACATTACAGCATACACAACACTGTCATAATTGGCCAATAGCTGTACAAATAAATGCGAAATTGGTAGATGGTGTTTTATAGAGCAGGGACCTCAATAAAACTATACTCAAATACTGTCTCTAATTAGTAAGCTGAATAAGGCTTAATAAGGAGGACTTTGTATTGATTTTGATTTACTTGGAAATCTGAATGTTGGCAAGCTAAAATAGAATAAAATGGAAAAAAAAATCTTCTCACCCTTTTCTCTTGGCTTTTCACTTCTAAGTTTGTATCACTTATGTTATTCCTGTAAACCCATCTGGGCTGTGTTTACTCTGTGCCTCTATCGCTCTCATCCTTGCAGAGTGAGAGAGCACCTAATCATCAGTGCAGTGATGTTGATGGTATTAGTGGAGGTTTGCTCTCTATGCCAGACACATGGGGGAATATCTCATCCACAACAGCTGCCTCTTCTTGTGAGGAGAGTGCAGATGGGGGTGCACCTGCGGCCCCATAACACACACACACACACACACACACACACGTGCACACACTCACAACACAACTGTAATATTTCAGATTCTGAATAATCCGAGGAGGTTTTTTGTGACGAGGTAAAAAAATATACTTACAGAGCATTAAACTCATTAGTCATGTGTGTGAATTGACAGTTTACATTTCTTATGTCCAGCCTATCTATAGTCTATTCTGTGATGTTTATTGGTTATACTCAGTCAGTAATATCTAAAAGCTTTGTTTCTACTTCATAACAATAAAATATACATTTCCTGCATTAGTATACAAACAGGAAGTGCTCCTTATTTTCTTTGTTCTAATGTTTTTATTTGTATTTTGTTTGAGTCTCACTTTATTCAGAATATACCATACCATATAAACACCATTGAGGAAGGTCATGTGATGCTTGTGGATTTACTTAAATATCAAAACAACACCTTGATGATCTCTTTCGGAGCAAAATGAATGTTATGTCCCCTCTGATATATATATATATATATATATATATATATATATATATATATACACACACACACACACACACACACACACACACACACACACACACACACACACAAAAGGTGCATCTCATAGAATTAGAATATCTTAGAAAAGTAATTTTTTTCCCGTAATTTAATTAAAAAAGTGGAACTTTCATATATTCTTGATTCATTACACAGAAAGTGACATGTTTCAAGCTACAGTTTGTCAATGAGCATATAGGCCAGCTCTATTCCAAAAGACCAGATCTTTTGGAATAATGTCCTCTGTAACAGCAGTAACTGCAGACATGCTTGGCGCAGACCAAAGACAGCTTTTCAGGAGAAGCACCTCATACCAACTGAGAAGCATGGTGGTGGAAATGTTATGTTTGGGGTTGCTTTGCTCCCACAGGGACTGGACAGCTAGCATTCATTGATTCAACTATTAATTCTGCATCATATCAAAGAGTGCTTGAAGATAATGTGAGGCCATCTGTCCAAAATTTGAAGTTGAACCGACTGAAGTTGGACCCTTCAACAGGATAATGATCCTAAGCACACAAGCAAATCCACCAAGGAATGGTTCAAAAAGAAGAAATGAAATTTTACGGAATGGCCTAGTCAAAGCCTGGATTTGAATCCCATTGAAATGTTGTGGGGGGATTTGAACCGGGCAATACATGCAAGAAAACCCTCAAACATCTTGCAACTGAAAGAATATTGCATGGAAGAGTGGTCAAAAATTCCAGCAAGCCTGGTGGACAATGATGCAAAATGCCTACAAAAGTTATTTTTGCTACAGGGGGCAAAACTAGCTTCTTAGGCCAAGGGTATACTTACTTTTTCCACAGAAGAATATCATTGAAGAAGCTAATTTTTATATGTATACATATATATATATATATATATATATATATATATATATATATATATATATATATATATATATATATATATCAGATTATGCTCTTTTCTTATTTTCTGCAGCATGAGGATGGATTTATCATAAACTCAGCCATGAGGAATATTTTTACGTTCCAGCCCAAAAAACATGACATCACACTTGCTCCCCCATCTGTTGTCTGTGTTTAGAGGGCAGTCTCAGGAGAAGAGTGTGTGTGTATGTGTGAGAGAGAGAGAGAGAATGAAAGAAAGCGAGAGCGAGAGAGCATGAACAAGAGAAAACACTAACAGCATTGTTTTAAGACCAGCAACTGAGATGGAAAAGAACAAAACTTTTCTCCACAAGTAATTCGCACTTTCTAATATTACATCTTCTTAACACACTCTTTATCAAACCCTCAATACCACTCAGCGGCACATTTAAATATAAATATTTCATCACACAATAAATGGACTATATTTATGAATGACATTGAATAATCCTATTGTCAATGTGTTTAATTTCTTTGGGAGAGATAGGTTTAAAATTGGCTGCACTGAATTAGTTTATAGTTTGTCACTAACAGAATCTTTTTCATTCAGTTAAAGTCTGAAAATCATTGAAGAAGTATACACATGAAATGCTGCAATCTATGTGTATATACACACATAGTGTGGAAACAGCATGTCTGAATATACTGCATGTCTCTTTTCCCAGTGACTTCTTCATGTACATACCACAGACATTATAATACCACTTTCTCCAACTACCAACAACTATCCTACATGTTTCAGCTCAGCTCTTTATTGCTGGTGCTCTGCATGAACCTCCTGTGTGTGTGTGTGTGTGTGTGTGTGTGTGTGTGTGTGTGTGTGTGGTTGTTTTTTTTTTTTTTGGGAGTGGAAATTGGTGCTTAATGATCTGCTCTAAATACTTCAAGAGCAGGGGTTTCTGCAGTAGTTACCTAGCAACTGCAAGCTGTCACTCTACTATAACGCTCCAGAGTTTTAGACCCCAGTTTGGATTTGATTACACACACACACACACACACACACACACACACACACACACACACACACACACACACACACACACACACGCTCTGTCATTTTTACATTATGGTATGTCCCTGTGGATATGACTTTTTCATTCTTCCCTCCAACACCTCTCCAGCTTCTTTTATCTTCAACTTCAGGTTCAAGTAGGCTTTATTGTCATTCCTCACATCACACACAGATGTAATTTTAGGAATCAAATATAGACCCACAGAAAAAAAAACAGCACTACACAACATGAGCAATGTCAGACAAAGTACCAGAGACAGACAGTGGAAAATAATAATAATTTTATTTTATATATATATATATATATATATATATATATATATATATATATATATATATATATATACACAATAAATGTAGACAAAAGACTACACAATAAAATATAAGCTATAAAATAAACAATACAGTAACGAACTACAAACAGTAAACACTAAACATTACAGAAACCAAAAACTGCACAGTAATTACACAGTAGTATTCTTCATAATATAACATGTAAAAGGTAATACTTTGCAATAACAACACATGAATAATCATGCCCTGATATCTGAATGAATACTTACTTAAATATGAACTAATGATGATAATGTACTAATCATAAACTAATGAAGAGCTAACTTTAACTACAACATGAGTCTTATAAATTCATGCATGAATAATGAACACTTTAAATACGTTAGCACATGTTTGTTAGTTAATGTATTAATTAACATGTAGGCATAAACTAAACATGCTGTATAAGAAAGAATATGAATATTAAACGTGCATAATTTCAAATTGTTTATATGATTTGCCATTTGCAGCTGTGTACAAAAACATCACTGGAATGCTCTGGATTACTTTCATAATTTACATTGATCCTTGAACGTAGAAAGATGCACTAATAATAAAGAGCAGTAAGTTCATCTCAACCTGTTTTGTGTCATTCTCCATCTATTTAATTTCAAATCCAATAGTAGTACTAGTATGTGCTCTGGGTGGATAGGGCCCACTGCTCCTTTGCCGACAAGGGTGAAATTAATACAGTAACATTTATTAATTTAGCAGAATATATTATCTATTAACATTTAAACATGCTATGAAAGTAATCCAGCACTGTGCCAAATTTTTTTCTTATAGAGCATGTTTGATTTAGTTTACCCCTACGTGTTAATTAACATGTTAACTAACAAACATGTACTAGTGTACTTAAGGTGGTCATTATTCACGACTCATGTCATAGTTAAAGTTAGCTCTTCATTAGTTTGTGATTAGTGCATGCCTTAACTCATCATTACTTCATATTTAAATAAGTATTAATTCAAGTATTAGTGAATGATTATTCATGTACTGTTACTCATGTAAAGTGACTTGTGCATAGGACTGTCTCTTTCGTAAAGTGACTGAGTGCAGTGGGTGTAGTAGATAGGGAAGCAGAGTGAAATGAAATGAGGTGAAGTGGCCATCAGGTAGATCTCTTTAGAACTCTAACGGACTGTACGAAGTAACTGTTCATTAATCTGGTGGGCTTGGTCCGGATGCTCCTCAGCCTTTGGTGAAAAAGGCTTCTCACCCCCACCCAGTATGTATCTACTACATGATACACATAAGCTTCATTTAGGATAACGGTCTGTGAAGGAAATGATACACTGATATGATGGTATACCATGATAAAGCAGTCATAAATAATTAGACTGTTAACATTAAACTCTACAAAATTATTTCTAGATACAGCTTGCTACAAGTAGGGTACTTTGAAATAAATGTTACAGGTAAAAATATATATATAAATAAATAAAACCCCCAGAGGAAATAGCATTTAAATATAGGTTTGATAAACTACTAATATTAATCATCTTAAGTAGTGAACTGAAATATATTCTAATGGTTTCCATAGCCAGATAATTTAATGCTATAGGTTGTATATCATTTATTGTCAGTCATTTTTACTTCATAATTCATCATAAATTTTGAAGCCGATCACTGTGATATTCGTGATATATACAATTAACATGACATGGCTTTTTGATATACTGTATATACAAGAGTACTGTAAATGTTGCTGTTCAGCTATGTTTCCTCCTGAGACATGAGCAGACATGAATTGTCCTCCTTAGGACTTTACACACACATGTAGCTGTGTGGACCATTATGTAATGAGTCCCTCTTTTATAATCAGAGTAGAATGTAGAGCATGACTCTGCTGCACACTGCAAAAGGCTACTGAAAGAAAGAAAAACAATCATTTCCCTTGTTGCTTGTCTGTTGCCTCAGCACAAAGACTGTATGTGAAACAAGCCTTCAGGTACAGTGCGGCTCAGTATGGGTCTGACAGCACTTCCTAAAATCACCTGTGACTGCAAGCTAAATATCCAGTAGCTGGTTAGTCAGCCTCAACAATTCATTAGTCACCTCAAGTTACAGCTTTTATATATATATATATATATATATATATATATATATATATATATATATATATATATATATATATATATCTGTAGTCAGTTGGGTTGAGATGGACCCTGTGAACACTGGGTGCAAGGGAGGAATACACCCTGGATGATACATCAGTCTACCGCAGAGCACCATGCTTACATACATTCACAACTAGGGGCAATGCACCATAGCCAGTCCACCTACCTGCATGTTTTTGTGAGGTGGGAGAACCCAGAGGAAACCCTTGCAGACAACATATGAAACTCCTCACAGTAACCAAAGCCGAGGACTGAAACAGGGACCCCTGAGCTTTGAGGCAGAAACGTTACCAGTTGCACCACTGTGCCACCCACTTGTCTAACAGTAAATGATATTTTGCAGTCATCTGTCCTTAGAGATGTTTTGTTTAATTTTTTTTCCCCAATTTTTTTTTTTCAGGATTAATTATTTGGCCATTTACTAGATGATGAGCATCTGTTTAGTCACTGAAATCCTTCAGCAAACTTATCTAAAAGCTGAATGTTTTATTAGTTTTATATTAGAACAGTTTTCCTTAGTGCTAATTATTTGTGTACTTACTCTAAGTAAGTTGTAGAGCCCCTGGGTATAAATAATGCAGATCTGTCTGTATAATGAGGTTAAGGAAACTGACCCTTAAATCACACCACCATGAGGAAACAGCTCAGGATGAGCCTGCAGTCCTTTCTGTTTCTGAACTTCCAATTAAAACACTACTCATTTTTAACAACTGTGAGTTCAGGTCTCATTTGTTTTGGACATGGCTATCTGAAATAGCATGGCCCTATAAGTGTGACAGCTATGAGGCATCCCATATTTCAGTCTGTCCTGTTTTTATATTTAGAGGGATATGTTTACTGCTACTAGACTGTTGCAATAGCAGGACATTGTCAATTTTAACTGGGAGAATTGCTGGGCAGGCTAGCAGAGCAGTCAGATTCATTTTTATATTATGAAATTGGAACTGATTATTCACCCTGATATTAACCTATATCAAAAAATGTATTTAGTTTTGATTAAATCATGGTAGGCTTTAAATAGCAGTGGTCAAATTAACAATTGCTAGGGTTATGCTTTTTTTTTTTTTTTTTTTTTTAATTAAGGGGTCTACGCTTTAATTTTACGAGATATTCTAAGATGTTCTTAAATGTAGTGTTTCTTTCATTCTGTATTTATTGCCTGATATCATCAAAATTGCAAATATGGACAAACCCATTCAAATCAGTTATTGGAGAACAGTGTGCGCCAGCCAAAATAACAAATTCTATATTTATCATTTTTATGCACTCTTCTATTTCATAAACTCAGAAATTTCATACTTACAGAATGTGGTGCTAACAGATTACCTCAGTTTCATGGGTATTTTCCACCCCATCACCACCCTTTGCTATGCTCAAAATCCAGGTTCCTCTGTTCCTGAGTACTGTATGTGGTTCACTTCAGGTTGCAGGAAAATGAGCTGAGTTTTAATGGTGTTTCATTAGACAGGTACAACACAAGTGATAATCTTACTCAGGCAGTGCTGTGCGGTAGCAAATTAAAGCACCCGCAGGTTGCTTCCCACAGGTAATCATTCATATCAGCTGGAGGAAAGGAGCTAATTGATCTCTGGGTTTTTGTCAATGCCTTGTCTTGCACCTGCAGCCCTCACGACTGGAGATAGTTAAATTAGAGCATGCAAGTGCAATTAGTCAATCAGTCATTTTCAAGTTCGTGAATACAGTGTCTTATAGTATATGTGTGTGTGATTAACAGAGTAATAACTCATTTTGTTTTTTAGTTTATCAAATTACATCTTATTTTATCTTAAATAACTTTAGCGGCTATTCTGATTAAGCACCCTTAAATTGCCAAGCCAAATCTTATTCCTGTTATGACTGAAATCAATTGGTTCATCTTCAGTTAAGGCTTTATCCTGTTCAAGGTCATTGTGAATCCAGAGCCTATTCCAGGAACACTGTACATGAGGTGGGAATACACCCAGCATTTTTGGAAGGAAACCAATGCAGACACAGGGAGACCATGCAAACCTCTTTACAGACGGTAACCTGAGCTTGGAATTAAACCTGGAGCTGTGAGTGCATCAAAAAGAATAAAATGGTGTTTCCAATACTCACTGTTGGCCAAGATACCATATTTGTGCATTGATCTTTATTAGCTTCTATTTTAGTATTTTTTAAATGGGATGTGTGAAGGAATTTAATTCAAATTCTTTAGCAAATAAATACTCAATCTGTCAAGTTTGAATCCTGACGATGCCGCAGCCATCTGTGACACATGGGCTAAAGGAGGATAGGGTGGAAAGGATGCCATTCTTTCTTTCTTTTGTCAATTACAGCGCCATTACTTATGGGTGTCCGTGAGCTCTTGTATTTGGAAGTGGGTAGATAGCACTTACCTCCACGTCTGCCATAACTCTATGCACGCTGCCTTGTGATGCAGCATGAATATATGTGTCTCAGAGAAAGCACATGTTAGACTTCACCCTCCCTGATTTTTAGTTGTTGTATGATAGGGAGCTCTGACTGGTAGGTGGGAATTGGCAGGTGACCAAGGAGGTAAAAAATGTCTGCAAAAATAGGGGGGAAATAAATTAATACTTAAGTTGTACTCTCAAGCCAATTATATAATAATAATAATAATAAGAAGAAGAAGAAGAAGAAGAAGAAGAAGAAGAAGAAGAATATAGTTAGTTGGCAGGACAGGAATTACTTATTTGGCTATATAATTTTAGCAATGAACTCAGAGCTACTTGGCTCAGTATTTTACTCATCTTTTCTCCTCAATCTTCTCAATCTTGTGTTAACTGTGGTGATTATCACCATATCAAGCAGCATAACAATGGGTCACAGTGAAAAATGCACCAGGTCAGGTCAGGTACATAAGATGTTAGATGTTGTCAGATTATATTTGTAGAGTAAAAAGCAATCTTTTTAAGAAATTAAAAAATGATAGTCATTGAAAGTTCTCAGTTTAATCAAAACAGGAGGAAAAAAAATTGCAAAAAAAGGCCAACCACATTGACACACTGCCTGGTGTAAAAAATAGAATTATTTAATTGTTTTTCATTCAATGTCTATATTCATAAAGTGTGCTAATTGTGCTAGTCAGAGACACATCTGGCCTCTGTATTTTGACTGAGAACTTGTGCAGCATGTCTGCATCATGTGCTGCGGTGTGTGATTGAGAGCTGCCATATTGAAGTAGGGCAGTGAGATCTGACTCATCCATCTTCCCACTGGCCATGATGATTGCAGTAAAGCATTGCAGCTCCAACTTCAACTCTGGTCTCCGTAAGGAATAGAACTGGCCATGGAATGAAGCAATGTAATTCATTCACTCTCTGTAGTGTAATTACAATATTAATATGCTGTTTTAATATTACACAGAGAGAGAGAGAGAGAGAGAGAGAGAGAGAGAGAGAGAGAGAGAATGAATTACATCGAATGTCACATAGGATACATAAAAATGCATTTATGAATGTTAATGTACAGAGCCTCCAGAAAGTATTCAAACCCCTTTCATTTCGTGCTTATTTTGATGTGACTCTCTACAAAAATAAAATGTAATAAAGTATTTAAATGCTTTCATAATTTTTTTTAAGTCTAAAAACTGCATAAGTATTCACCTCCCATTCCTCTAGCAATCTAAGCCAGCTAGGACTATTATTTAATTTTCAAGAGCTCACACAGGTTACACCTGTGTTCATTTTTAACTCACTTGTTTCCAATTGTATGTTTGTACAATAAATATCTCTGACTTTGGGAGGTCTCACATCTAAAATGGCAGATCGGATCAGTCCTGTTGTCATGAAGACAAAGGAACTGCCACTGATTCCCAAGATGATCACTTTGAGATGAAATTGTTAAGAGGAAAAAGATGGAGAAGGTTATTAAAACATCAGCAAAGCTGTAAATCTTCTCAGGAGCATTGTGAAAGACATTACAACAAACTGGAAAAAAAAAAATATGGCACAACCCAGAGTCTCCCAGGACCAGGCCAAACTGCGTGCTCTGGCAAGAAGGGTAATTGTCAGAGTCCACTGAAGGAGTTACAGAGCTAACTGTTTGTAATAGGAGAACTTGTGGAGACATCATTAATACCATTAGCTCTTCACAGATAGAGCCTCCATTACAAAGTGACCAGAAGAAAGCCATTTCTGTGAAAGGCCAAGGTAGAAAATCTGAACCTTTTCCCCCCCAAAATGTTGCCACAAAGAAAGAAGCACACAAGTGCTTAGAATGCCATTGTATGCTGCAGGAGGATTACAATTTCACTTCAATGTAACTAACAGGTCTAACAGGTCCAAATTTGATGAATTTGTTCATTTCTCCATCATGCCAGTTCTTTGAGCACAGATTTGTCCAGAATAGCCATCATAATTTGGCACACAAGAAAGTTGATTAGAATGGGCATCTATAATCTGGGAACAGCTTGGTGAGGAGCTGCATCATGCGAGTGCATTCTGATGCTCTTTTGTGAAAGTGGTGAGAGGGTATTTAGCATTTGTCAAGACAACAGACTGCCACAGATTCTGCCCATCAAGTTACACACTCTTGTTATTCTACCCTCTGTGTTATTTACTGTAAACCATCACTCTCCCATCTGCAAAGCTCAAACATTCTACAAAACTTGGACATTGCTATTATTATGGGGACCAGGGATGTTAATAGGATTCAAGTACAACCCAGCAGTCTTCAACTCAATCATTCAGGGTAAGTGCTGCTCTTACAACATCCTTGGCTACTAAACAATTTCTTCTGTCAGTAACAGCTTGTTGCTGTGACAAGTCTATTAATTTTTTTCACCTGCCTAGATTTGGAAGCAGCATGGAGTTTCACTGCAGAGGATCTGGAACACTTTTCCTCAAGTCACTATCAAGCCTATAGACCTATTGCTGCATCCATCATCTGGGAAACTGGTGAGGATATTTACAGTGCACTAACTGATGAGCACTAACTCATAATTGTTAGATCAATATCACTGGTAAACAACTAGAGCAATTCTTGTATATTTTTATTAAATGAATTACTTCTTGTCTAAATTTGTGAATGTGCAAACTCTCAGTCAAGACCAATAACATATTTAGTGAGACCAATGTTCAAGACAGAGACAAGTCCAATAATAAGTGTGAAGTCAGTACAAAAAATGTCTCAAGACTGGACTCAGGTCCTACAGCCCTAGTACTGATACTGTATATTATTTAATATGATAGTATGCAGTTTTATGTACATGTTATTATATAGTATTTTTGTCTCCTGGGTCAATAATTTAAATGACATTTTAATCCTAAAAAAGTCATATGGACTACAGCTTTAATTAAGTATTGTGCCATTGCAGCATTTTGCAAATACAATATCGTCTCAGATGGAGGACATCAGACCCAGTTCACCTCAGAAGATGGAGAAGTTCATGGAGAAGTTGGGAGTCACTGTAGACCTATAGCTACAGCCCAAAGGAGAACAACAAGACAAAATGATAACCCAGGAACAAGAAAGGCTTATGATGACCTACTGCCATCACCACTTAGATGAGTGAGCTTGTTTTCTCTGACTAATTGAATTCAGACCTGGATGTTACAGGGTTATTTGGTAGAGCCTGGAAATGTGATTGACCATATGTTTACAACAAACAGTATGAAGTACAAATAGACATTTAAGATAAGAAACTGGTTTTTAATTAGTCTCATAGAGACAGGAACACTTAGTTGATATATTACACTATATTGTTATATTTCTGACATCAGAATGGAATCTCCATCACTTTCTCTCAGTCACACACACTCAATAAATCACACAGAATCAATATCTTTAGTAGGGTGATTTTTTTTCTAATCTCAAATGTACAGTTCCACTGCCTGTGCCGATAATAGTCTCAGATTCTTGTTCTTGGCTGGCAGGAGTGGAACCCAACCTGTTTTTCTGCTGTTGTAGCCCTTCAACCTCAATGTTAGATGTTTTTTGCATGCTGAGATGCTTTTCTGCTCACCACAGTTGTAAAGAGTGATTCTCTGAGTTACTATATCTTTCCTGGCAGCTCAAGCAAATCTGGCCATTTTCCTCTGACCTCTATCATCAACAAGGCATTTCCACCCACAGAACTTTCACTCACTCAATGTTTTTTGTTTTTCGCACCATTCTGTGTTAACTCTAGAGAATCTTGTGTGTGAAAATCCCAGGAGATCAGCAGTTTCAGAAATACTCAAACCAGTCCATTTGGTACCAACATCCATGCAACAGTCAAAGTCATCGAGATCACACTTTTTTCCCCCATTCTGATGTTTGATGTGAACATTAACTGACAATCTTCACCTGTATCTGCCTGATTTTTTGCATTGTGCTGCTGCCACATGAATGGCTGATTAGATAACTGCATGAATGTGCAGGTCTACAGATGTTCCTAATAAAGTGGACGGTGAGTGCATTTCTTGTCTGTGAAGGAAACACAGTTCCCAGTGGCAATGCTGCTGGACACAGGAAGTCATAAAGCTGTCAGAGCAACAACATTTTCTGTCAGTCTGATGATTAGGTTTGTCTTCATCTGTCCTAAATTTCCATCTCCTACTAGAGAGGCAACAATATGTCACTCATCCCCCCCCATCTATCTCTCCACCTCTCTTTCTCTCTCTCTCTCTCTCTCTCTCTCTGTTCCTTTCTCATTCTATGTCACTCTATCTCTCCTTTCTGTTAACCTTTCAACAGGCCCATCTAATCCTCCTGCTGTCGACTTCACTTTTTGTCAGAGCGGGATTCAGCATTTACGTTTCGACTGAGAACCAATTAGGAAAAAAAAGGAAGAATGTTACAGACCATCCTATTTTTTTCCATTGTAATTTTGGACACATGGGAACAGCAAAGCTTCCAAGGGACAATTGTGTTTTGTATCACTTCACTGTAGTGGGTTTTTCTCCTTTGTTATTTATCGTTGTCTCTGTGTCTCACTAACATTTAGGTGAATATAACCCATCCCAATAATGCCTCGTTTGATTTAATCTGCCATGCCAAATGACTACTTATAATGACAATACAATTTAAAGATAAGAAACATGAAAAGGAAAAGGATGTCATATTTTAAGTGTAAAACGAAAAAGAAAATGGCATTAAAGTACATATTTATGTCTAATGAATCTTTTTACCAAAGGCCTTGTGGAACATACAGGAGCCGAATATTCCCAGAGCCCATGAGATCCAGAGATACTGTACATTCTAGATGTGTTGCTAGGAGACGCTGCTGCCAGCGGAGTCAGCGAGAGTTCCACTGACTCTCACACTTGCTTACAAACACATGATTTCAGTCTTTACACTCACTGCAATTATAGTGAATAATATCATATAACCATACATGCTGCCATTCAAAAGAAGAGCTGAGATCAACAAAGCACCTTGTTTGCTGTCAAGAGAGAGGGATTAGAATGTAGGTCACTTTTGGGGTTGGTTTTATCAGGCACTTTGGTCTGCATTGGTTTACTGCTTTACCAGACGACTTCTCAGACAGTAAAACTGTCCTGTATACAAGTCAACATTCCTCAAATCAATAGTCTAATATTGGTATACTATGTAAATGTATATGATATGTACACTAAAACCCTTGTGTTGTGTGCTTTTCTTATGGTACTAACTCCTCTCTCACAAGGTTTTAACTTGATAGTACGGTATTCTCAGAATCCGGCCTGTTTGTACTAGAATGAGGATGTTTTTGATGGAGAATACAACACACTTCCCTGAGTCATTCTGGATAAGCACATCTGCCAAGTGCTGTAACTTTCAATGTAAATATGTCATTTAAACAACAGTATTGTGACACACGCATTTAAAAGAAATGGAAAAGGTTTCCAATAAATCTCAAGTCCTATATAAAGCTTCAACAGTCAGTGAGTCATTGTTTGAGAAACAGATTTATTTCTCCTTTCTCTTGTTTGGACATCAGGTCTAATTATGGGTCTCAATGTGCTGCGGCAACAACAATAGGTTGAAACCCTGAATCAGCATTGACTAAACAATGAGATTTATTCTGAGGATAATGTTTTACAATGTTAACTAATACTACATTAGCTAATGTTGTATAACACCATAATGTTGGTATGCTCTCCAAAAGTAACGATTGTCAGGAATAACAGTACTGACAATGCCACTCACTGCTTCATCATACCTTTTTCATTTAAAAGTGGATGATCAGTTTGGTGTCATAGAAGATGAAATCGGATGCTATATTATGTCTAAATCAATCATTTTAGGAAACAGGTACTGAATATTGTCTTTCAGTAGACCAGTTTACTAACATCCAGGAGAGTCATTGGTAGAAATATAGGTCACACACTAGTAATGGAGATAGTGCCATCTACAGGTCAGAAAAGAAACCCAGTCAAAGCTAGGTCAGAGCTAAAATGAGTGAACTAGCGGGTTGAATAACAACTCAATCTATTCTGTATTTTGGTATATAGATACATTCTAGATTTTTCTGAATAATCAATCTAGATAGATCTACATACTACTAACTACTAAATATTCAGCCGAAAGCACATCAGGATTCCTGAAAGAAGAGGGGGAGAGGGGGGGAATATTCACGTCACTTACATGGAACAGAGGTTCAGACAACAGGAATACGGTTTGGTGTGAAAATCCAAAACTAGCTCTTTAATTTGTTATAGAGTTAGCTGCTTGTGCCCACAATGCCATTTGACTATCTGCTGATTGGGTGATTGGGATTGATTAATGCTGCGTTCATGACAATTGGGAACTAATCGGAAGTGCATTCATTAGGATGCACGGTGTGTGTGTGTGTGTGTGTGTGTGTGTAGCTTGCATGGTCTCCCCTGCTCTGGTTACTCTGGTTTCCTCCCCCAGTCCAAAGACATGCATGCTAGGCTGACTGGCATGTCCAAAGTGTCCGTAGAATGTGTATGTGAGTGTGCCCTGCGATTGAGTTGTACCCTGCCTTGTGCCCCATGCTCTCTGGGATAGGCTCCAGGTTCCCTGTGACCCAGTAGGATAAGCGATATAAAAAATGGAAGTGCATTAATTAATTATTAGCACTTAAGGGGGCCTCTCCTCATTTAAATTCTTCTGTCGCTCTCTAACTGCTATTAGAGTTCTTTGTTTAGTGATTAAGTTGTTTTTAAAGTGGATGTGACAATTCTAATAGTGCTAAAAATTACATGAAAGAACACTTTGATTAAAAAAAAATGAAATCTTACAGAAAGCAAATTAGCATTTTAGTAATCAATGTATCACCCAATATTTTGTGATGTCAAATATAAACCGAAACTCAAAAGACTGTTTAAAAACTTTAAATCACGCTGTTATTTCTTGTTCTTATTTTTCACTATGAGTGCTGCCATGTTGAAGCGACATCACTGAATCACAACTCGGAGAAGTCAGAGCTCTCGAAAAAGCTTCCCACTACTACTTTCAGGTCATGCTAGTAATGTTCAGTAACATTCAGTTCAATAGACTTATCCGAAGTGAGCACTCGAGCAGATTTTCCTCAAGAATGTTGTTTCTTTGATTCATTCATCTTTCACTCAATCCTGACAAATCTTCCAGATTCTGCTGCTGCTGTAAATCATCCACACACCATGGTGCCACCGAAGAGTTGGAATTAGCCATGTGATTAGTAATTCCTGTTTTTCTTAGATTTAATGCTTGGTGTTTATCCTAATCACAGTGTAGCATCTAGCTTCTCATGGCTTGAGAGTCTTTTAAGTGCATTCTCTGCAGCACTCCACCTCTATGGCTTGATTGGTGGAGTGCTGCAGAGATGGCTGTCCTTAAAAAAAAAGACAGGGGTTCTCAAACATTTTACAGACAGGGACACCTTTAACTGTATCTATGGACCCTATCAGTACAGATTTGTTTTATTTTACAGGCATAGTCCAACTATTCAAATATTAGGTACATTATTTAAATGTCACCAGTAATATTTTGGGAATTTATTGGAGCCATAGAGTTTTAATTTCTGAACTTTCCTCTGATGGAATAGTTTATTTATAGTTTATTTATTGACATTACGTCATAGCTGACATTATTTATTGGCCTAATTACTTGAGTTAGTGAAGTTGGATTGAACACTGTCAATTCAACTGATCTGAATCGATCAATTACGTTAATAACTATAAAAGCATAAAAATAATTATAATAACTTTAATGATGGTTGATTGTCGTTTATACTACGGTAACAAAATTTGACAACCATGAACCCCCTGGCTATGTTTTAAAGACCCCTGGGAGTCCCTGGACCCCACTTTGAGAACAACGCATCTAAATTATTCTCCCATCTTCACACAAGCCCTCTAGAGATCTTTGTATTGAAGTTGTTAGATTTTCATTTCAATTACAGCAAATATGACTAAACGCTTAAGTTATTTTAGATGATGCTTAATCAGAAACTGAAAGCAAGTTAGTAAACATATAGGGTCATATATAATATAAATGTGTGATAAAAGTAACAACAAAAGCCTGCATTATTATTCAGGACAAAATCACATTTTAGGAGAAATTTCAATGTATTCCACAAGGTGGAGGCAATGCTCTCAGAAAACACTCTGGTGTTTTTTTGTTGTTGTTGTTGTTGTTTGTTTGTTTTGTTTTGTTTGTCTCTTTGTTTTTCCCATTAAATTTCATTAACTACTTTATTTTATTTTTCTGTAATATATAGGAATTAAATCCACAACATAACAAGGTGTGACTGTGCATAATACAGTTTGGATGGAAACCAATAACATATGGGTTTATGAGATTTGCAAATCATTGCATTCTGTTTTTATTTACATTTTACACACTGTCCCAATTTTTTTGGAATTGGGGTTGTAAGTTCACCTCCCACCTCCAGGGTTGGGGGTTCGATTCCCGCCACGGCCCTGTATGTGCGGAATTTGCATGTTCTCCCCATGCTGCAGGGTTTCCTTTGGGTACTCTGGTTTTCTCCACCAATCCAAAGACATGGTAGGCTGATTGGCATGTCCAAAGTGTCCGTAGTGTATGAATGGGTGTGTGAATGTGTATGTGATTGTGCCCTACGATGGATTGGCACCCGTCCAGAGGGTACCCTGCCTTTTGCCCGATGCTCCCTGGGATAGGCTCCAGGTTCCATGCGACCCGGTAGGATAAGCAGTATAGAAAATGGATGGATGGATAGATGGTTTGGTTCATTCTGTCAATGGGTCACATACAGTACCCTCCACTAATATTGGCAGCCTTGGTAAATATGAGCAAAGAAGGCTGTGGAAAAATTGTCTTTTTGTTTAACCTTTTGATCTTTTGTTAAAAAAATTCACAAAAATTCTCTGCTCTCATATCAATCAATTGCAAACACAACACAGGTTTATCAAAAAATATATATTTGTCAAATATAGGTGTGCAACAATTATTGGCACCCCTATGAATTCATATGAGACATATATGTTTGAAGTATATTCCCATTAATATTTACATTTTTTTTTAGTACACCTGGGTGACTAGGAACAAGAAATAGTTCAACCATGACTTCCTGTTTCACAGGGGTATAAATATGAGGTAACGCATATGCCAAATTTCCTTTAGTCATTCATAACAATGTTTAAGACCAAGAAATATAGCTGTGATGTGCGGCAAAAGGTTGTTGAGCTTCACAAAATTGCAGAAGTTAGTTGTGTCTTGGGGTCAGAAAGTCTACAAAACTACAATCCGAAGTCACCTACATCAACACAATTTGTTTGGAAGGGTTTCAAGAAAAAAGCCTCTACTCTCATCCAAAAACAATCTCAAGTGTCTTCAGTTTGCCAGACACTACTGGAACTTCAAATGGGATCGGGTTCTATGGTCAGATGAAATCAAAATAGAACTTTTTGGCGATAAACACCAGAGATCGTTTTAGCACACACAAAGAGGTAGCCATATGGAAAAGTACCTCATGCCCACGGTTAAATATGGTGGTTAGGATACTGTATATGGCATCATGGACTATCAAATGTCAACAGATATTAAATGAAAACCTGACTGCCTCTGCCAGAAAGATTAAAATGGGCCATGGTTGGATCTTCTAGCAGGACAATGATCCAAAACATACATCAAAATCAACACAAAAATGGTTTACTGACCACAAAATTAAGGTCCTGTCATGGCCACCCCAGTCCCCTGATTTGAAACCCATAGAAAACCTATGGGGTGAACTGAAGAGGAGAGTGCACCAGCTTGGACCTTGAAATTTGAAGGATCTGGAGAGATTCTGTATGGAGGAATGATCTCAGATCCCTTGCCATGTATTCTCCAACCTCATCAGGCATTATAGGAGAAGACTCAGAGCTGTAATCTTGGCAAAAGGAGGTAGCACAAAGTAATGAGTAAAAGGGTGCCAATAATTGTCACACACCTATATTTAACAAAGATATATTTTTTTGATAAACCTGTGTTTTGTTTGCAATTGTTTGATATCCATGAGAACAGAGTATTTTTGTGAATTATTTGAACAAAAGATCAAAAGGTTAAATAATTTTCACAGTCTTCTTTGCTCATATTTACCAAGAGTGTCAACATTAGTGGAGGGCAGTGTATCTGCACATATGGGGACATATGTCCCCCTGCATAGGATCTAATTTTAGCTGCCTGTGAGACCATCATGTCCACACACACACACACACACACACACACACACACACACACACACACACACACTACTGTTAGACGTCTGAAGTGTGCTTAAAATGCTAGATGCAGAGTGAATCCATTACCATCTGTAGTGACACAATTAAGCTAAAAATCCCTGTAACAAACACACTCGAGTGACTTATTGCTTTATTTGCTATAAACAGTTCTTCTCCTATACAATATAAGCCACACTGTATGTGCACACCTGACCATCACACCCATGTGTGGTTCTTCCCCAAACAGCTGCCACAAACGTGGAAGCACACAGTTGGCATTAAGATTTCCCTTTACTGGAACTAAGAGGCCCAAACCTGTTCCAGCATAACAATGACCCTGTGCACAAAGCGAGCTCCATGAAGACATGGTTTGCCAAGGTTGATGTGGATGAAGTCAGGTGACCCGAGACCTAACCTCAACCCCACTGAACACCTTTAGGATAAATGAGAATGCAAGCTGTGCCCCAGGCCTCATCACCTGACATCAGTGCCTGATCTCACTAAAGCTCTTGTGTCTGGATGAACACAAATCCCCAGAGCCATGCTCCAAAATCTAGTGGAAAGCCTTCCCAGAAGAGTGGAGGCTGTTATAACAGCAAAGGGGAGACCAACTCCATGTTAATTCACATATTAATTTTAGACTTCATATAAAACCATAATATACTTTCCTTTACTTTTACACTATCCATTGTTTTCCAGATGAGGATGGGTTCCCTTCTGAGTCTGGTTCCTCTCAAGGTTTCTTCATCTTAACATCCTAGGGAGTTTTTTCTTGCTGCCGTCACCACCGGCTTGCTCAGTTGGGATAAATTCACACATTTAAAATCTGTATCCCATGTTTATATATTTCTGTAAGGCTGCTTTGAGACAATGACCATTGTGAAAAGCACTATACAAATAAAATTTAATTGAATTTAATTTAATTGGTTTTTTAATGGGCACATATGGGTGTGATGGTCAGGTGTGTACATACTTTTGGCCATATAGGGTATTAACAATAAATTTTGGTTGCTAAGCAAAATAAAGGGTAAAGATTAGCATGTTCCATGGACAGAACATTGGCTTAATTGTTTAATTGGCTTAATTATGTTTTACTTGCTTAAAACCTGGAACGTTAATACAGAATTAATGTGATATAGGGGATTTTAGGGCTTCAAACGGTTTAGCCAATTAGACTTTCCAACCAAAACTATCAGTTTTATCATACATTTTTTACAATGTATTTAAATAGCTTCAGTGTATTTTGCAGATAAAGAAAAAAGCTTAACTGAGGAGTCAAAATAACTCTTAGATATAAGGCAAAAACAGCTGAGCTCCAGAGGGTGCAATCCCCCCTTTTTTTATTATTAATAATTACATCTTACATCTTTACATTACATTACATTAGGAATTGATTGTGTGTGTGTGGTTGTCTTGAGAGTGAGAATTTATTTTTCACACCAAATTGTTGAGGCCCCCCGGGGCGGCCCCCACTTTGAAAACCACTGGCCTATAGCATAATTCAAGTGTGATAGCCTCTCCACTTATGCTGTTCTTAATGTCATCCTGTTACAGGAAAATCAGTGGTCACTAGCTTCTGCTAGATCTGTCTCTCTTTTGAGTTGAGACTGACAATATTGTTTTAAGAAAAGGAGAGCAATAGAAAAAAATACGGGATGACAAGTTGTATTTTTAAAATTAATGTCAGTAATAATAATAAATAAGAAATAATAAAAATACTGTACAATAATACTTTTTGGGAAAGTATTATAAAATATCATTTAAGAGTATGAATTTTTTATAGGAAGAGTAAACAGCTTTGTTTAAGTGATAGGCTACTGCAATAGCATGACTCTGTGGAAGTAATAAAAGAATAATGAAAATAGTTTCCTTATTTCTAATTTCTAGGTATGTTAAAGCACACCTATTATGTTTTTTTCAAATATTACCTTTCATGTAGTATGTTATAGAGCTGTTTGTGAATGTAAAAACGTCTGCAAAGTTTAAAAAATCAAAGCGCTCGACAAACTGAGTTATTGACTCCCAAAAGAAGGAACTAGTTCTGAACAACTGAAAGGAGTCATTAGTAATTCCAGACTTTCCTCCTGTACGAACTTATGAAGGTTTGTAACAAAAAGCCCCGCCTCTAGTCTTCACTGGCTGCTCGCTGACAGGGGTAGACCAATCACAACAGATTGGGACATCTGACCAATCAGAGTAGAGTATGCTCTCTGAAAGGAGGGGGTAATGCTGCAGTTTAAATTATTAGCACGTTAAACTGTTTTTTGATCTTGGATGCATGTAAACCTACTGTATGAGACCTTTAAAACAAAATTAGGCACGTTTCAAAACCATAATACGTGCGCTTTAAAGGCTAAACTACTTTTTCGCCTCTCTCTCTCTCTCTCTCTCTCTCTCACACACACACACACTGACCAATAAGAAATGTCTGTATCCGTTTCCAGGGTAACGTAACTGCTTAAGGCGGATCCTCTGCTTTCACTCTGGCTTGCTTAGCCGAGTCTACTCACGCTATAGTTCGGTACAAAATGTAGTTTAGAAAAACAATAAGTATGTAGCTGGAGGACGTGATCGTGGGCAAGTGTCTTAAGGTGGATATAAGCAGTGCCGGCTTGTGGGAGACAGCGCGGGACTGAGTCCATGTGAGTTCATAAACGTAAACAAGGGCATTTCCAGCATTACGGATGTGGACAGCTGAATGCAGGAAGTTGCTTTTAGAAATGTATCTCTTGTCAGCACAAGCTTAGCACAGTGTTGAATGATTCAATATATTTGATTATAAACATTACAGATACAGTGTGTCAGTTTATCAGTGACATCAACAAATTAAATATCTTTGCAGAAACACTGAAGATGGCCTGACCTGATGTTTACAAAGTATTCACGTTTCCAAATCTTTTAAAATATATACATTACGTTGTGGATATGTCTTAAACAGTCCCTTTTCAGGGTATAAATACTGCAGTGTGAAGTTAATGTCTGTCCATCTGTCCAACTGGCTAAAAAGGACTGTGCAGAAATGTAAATACAGATGTAAAGACTTCAGAGGTAGAGTGTTTTTCTTGTGTTCATAATTTCATTTCTCATGGGTACCCGACTTTTGCTTGTAAGGAGAAGGAATCCAATGCGAATGTCAAATTCCTCAGGTATAGTAATACTAATGTCTTTTTTTCTGAATGTTCAGTCTGTTATTCACTGACAACTCTTCGAATTCATCAGTAAACAGGCTGCTTCACCAGTACTGCATGCTTTAATCTGCCTGTATTTTATAACATATCTGCTAAAGCATGCCTCATGTAAAAATTCTTCATTTTTACATTTATAGACAAGAGGCTTTTTTTTTTTTTGTTCGATTGTTTTTTAACATATGTTTTGTGGTGCAGATAAGATGATACTTACATACGCACCTGTTGTCAACTTTGCTGCAGTATTCTATGGCATTAATATTTCTTTGACTTCCTTAAAGTCACAGGTTGCTTAAAGGGTTTTTGGCATACGGTAGTTAAGGGATTTTAACTTCCTAACCTGGAAGTGCTTGGAACTTCTGCTTCATAACTTCTGCTTTTGCAGGGTTCTACACAGAACCTTTAAGGGTCCATAGTGGAACAAACCAAAGAACTCTCAAGGGTTCTAAAGTCAACATTTTTGTAAGTGTGTAGATGTATGACAAGTTGTAGATGACAAAGCATGTATTCACTGTCTTCCTACACAGCAGTTTCTGCTTTTAAATGGCCAGATTTACGGCAGCGGGAACTCAGTGGTTAAGATGTTGAGCAACTGATCGGAAGGTTGTGAGTTCATATCCCAGCACTGCCAAGCTGCCACTGCTGGGCTCTTGAGCAAAGCCCTTAAACATCAACTGCTCAGTTGTATAAATGAGATAAATGTAAGTCGCTCTGGATAAGGGTGTCTTCCAAATGCTGTAAAAATGTCAATTATATTACTTTTTGAGGGTGTGTAAGAAAATTAAATCATAAACTAATTCTAATTTAATACAAATAGTTTAGCCATTTAGTTGTTAATTCTATATTTGTTTAAATCAGAAATAAACAAAGGTTGTAAAGATAATTAAAAAAAACGCTCTCATTAGAAATCTATTGTCAGAGAGTCATGGAGGAGCCAGTTGTTTTTAAATTAAAGTAAGTTTGCTTATCTCAAAACAAACTATTACTGTAGATATTTGAAGTGGAGAAATCTAAAAAAAATATAGAGCATTCAACATTAAACAAGATTTATATCTGTCTTCTGAAGTAAGGTCATTAATGACTTTGTGATTTTCTGTTACAGATAGCCACTAAATTGAGTCAATAACACTATACTTAATTTAAAAGTCTGCAGCATTGAAGACCAGTGAATGTTTAGACTCCTTACACAGTGCTCAGCTGATGTAGACTTATGGCCATCTTAATGGACTTTTTTCATTTAAAGCCAGACAGACTGTAGTAGTTATCCATAAATGATTGGACAGAATGTGAACTTTAGTCTGTTGAGTTTCCATTGTATAAGCAGTTGTCATTGGAGGAATAATTAAGTGATTGCTGTTATTCTCTTCTCTGATGCTTTACTGTAGATGGGTCTACAGTTTTAGGGTCAAATTCTGCTCTGTTTCATGGCCATACACCAAATATACTGATTGATATATTGTGCACATATGGATGGAAGATATTTACATAACATTTATGTGTACTGGGGGGTTTCAGTTGGGGGTTTTCCTAAAATCTGGGAAGAAGACATGGTGCTGTAGCATATGAGGAGTTACTGTGTTTGCCTAGTAAACATTATCCAGTATTTGTTTCTCTGGACTTGGCTGTCATGCCGTCAGTACGGTGATTAGACCCTATGCTAATGAAATTCAACCAAAGCTTTCTCATGTATCAACCAAGCTTTAGGATGTATGAAAAATAAAAGCAGTAACTGTGTGATTTCAGTAGTACAGCTGTTTTTCATTGTGTATAGTGCAGCTGTTTCTATCCTATAAGGCCACAGGAGGAAGTTGTGTTGTGCTTACAGTGAGTGAAGATATAAAGATTTGCTGAATGTGAGATCACCAGTGAAGCAGCCACTGTCTTTCCCTGTTATCTTTTGTGTGAATTCTGAACTATGACTGTGAGAGAGAATGGTAGAAATAGTGGGGTTTTTTTTTTCTTCTACAGAGTGTCTGTTGGAGTACCAGGCCCTGCAGGCAGAGCTATATCAGTCAGCTATCTCATTTCACAGAGACCACTGACCATGAACTCCCAGCGGCTGCCTGGCATAATTAGCTTATGTCCTTTATTTCAACAAGGGTAACTCTCATGGCTGAATGTTTTTGGCCTGAAAGTACAAAATGGATGAAACCTGTTTAATGGGACCATAATTGGGTTTTAGTATTTAGAACTATTGAAACCTGCCATGCTTATTTATTCACTTTCTGCACACAACATTTATACGAGTAATTAGTTTTATTAGACATGACATGCCTGAAATCTCCTTATAGCTCCTAGTATTTTTACATGGGCTCTGTGCAAGGTTGCCAACTGTCATGAGGTTGACTCGTGGTTCAGGAAGTGTCTCACCAAATAAAGCCACTTGCTTATAAAGCACATTATCTGAGCTTGTGTAAGAAAGTCATTAAAATGGCAAACTAAGATTTTTGTATAAAAGAAACCATATTAATTGCTCACAGTTATACTACAGCACTGCTGAATTCTCAATTCTGACTGGTCAGAAGATGTTGATTAATTTTCCCTGGAAGTAATATGGGCTATAATTCAGATCATAGGTTTTTATTAATGCTCTTGTTCTAATATAATTTCTTCAGTGACAACTAATTTCACAGGGACTTGTATGAGGAACGCTCCACATAATCTTAGCTAATAATAAACAGATTTACAATGCATTATTATTATTATTTATGTTTTTTGATCCGATTAAGTTTTCCGTTTTTCTAATTGTTTTTCTAATTAACTTCAAGAGAGTGAGACAAAAATAAGCACGTCTGGTAAGGGAATAACTGTTAGAGCTGTTAGAGAATTGATATCAGGAACTATCTTGTCTTGTGGCTGTTCCACAACATTAAATTTAACTAGAAACAGTATGACGTCAATAATATAACGTGTCTATCATTAATAAATTAAAAAGTGCAATAGTTGGAAAATTGTTGAATCAAGAGGTATAAAACACTTCAATACTCTTTTCAAGATTTTTTTTTTTTTAAAAAAAGAAAAAGTCAACTTCAGAGTGGTACAGACACTCAACACCACCCTGTCACTGATATTTTCCTATCAGCATGCCCAGTCGTGCTTTATTCCTTACTTATCTGACAGCATAAATCAAATTCTGCTTGACAAGGTAAAACACTATGGCCAATAGGAGATGAGTTATCATTAGATGAAAAACAAGTCTCTAATAACACCTCTAGCTAAATCCAGATGCTTGTATGTTATCATTTAAGTCAAACGTGCTGCATTTTAACCTGGTCCTGGTATGTAGTGTATGTGATTATATTACAGTTTTATGAAACTGCTGGGTACTTATTAAATGAGCTGTCTGAATCCAGGTCTCTGTCTCAGCTCTCTCACTGCCTGGTGTAGATTCTTCAAAAGAGGAAAGAGCCATACAGAGCATTTTACCTTCCCTGCTGAGCATTTTATCAAATACAGTGGCCAGGGAGCCTGACTGAATAACTGAATATTCTCATTTATTCACAGCAGGGGCTCTACGCTTTGGTGCTTTGTTTTATTTGACAAAGCTAAAATACATGGATATTAAAGTTTCTGAATACTCCTCACAGATTTTGATCCACTATCTTATAGTATATGCTCTTTTGTGCACATTGAGTTATGGAAAAATTAGGTTTTCTGTATATGATTTTGATGACTTTGTGCAGTCTAGTGTCAACTGTTCCTTCGGGGCTTTAGTGTGTTTCCATAAAAATGCAGTATTATGTATGTATTCTACAAAAAGGAAAATGAAATTTCCTCGGTGACAGTAATAAAGTCATCCCTGTCTATCTTCTTGGTTCATCTTCACATCCAATGGTGCCCTAATGCACTTTATATTCTGCATTATTTTGTTCTGAAAGGCCATGTTAAACCTCTCTTTTGTTGTGTAAATGCTGGTGCATCAGAAGCAGCTCTCTCTTCCTCTTATTTAACCTAAAGATTTTTTTCTGTATGTTGAAAGTTGTGAAGAAAATTATTGTGTGTTTATCTTAGATGTGGTGAAAATGTCAATAAAGACTATTATAGTCTTTTATTATAGAGTTTTAATAGTTTGAAGCCTCAATCTCACACCCAACCGGCGCCCCCCCCCCCCTCCCCAAGGAAAAAAAAAAAATTTTCCAGTGAATAAATTGGGGTGATATCTTGCTGGGATAGGATATTTCTTCTGACCATATTTTTTTGTGATGTTTTATGTGCATATTCCATAATTGGAACCTTGTCTTTTAGAAACCATTTATGTACCCTCAAGCACATATACACTGTTGTGTAATTGCAATTTTGGTATGGAGAAATCGAGAACTGTGAGTTTAGGTGAAGTTTTAAAGGGGGGGGGGGTGATGACAAATTCATAGTACTATCAAGATACTTGTGTAACTCATTAATTGTTAAGGATAATTGTGTAGCTAATTATCTATACAATGAATTATCTACTTAAAAGTATAGAATGTTAATTTTGTGACTTGTATTCTGCCAGGCCCTATACAACTACACAAAGCCAGTGAGAGACATCACCATGTGGGGGATGTGGGCTGTTACCATTATAGAAATATCGACTTGCATCTGGTTCTTTCATCAATAAACTAATCAAACTTTCCATGCTGCTGGGGAAGCACATAATTGGGTCATTATGTTCATTTGGTAACACTGGTGTACAATAGGAATGTTTGCTCAGAGCAATTTTGTGTAATCAGATTGTGTTTTTGCGGTGTGAAAAAATGTTCCGTTGAATTTGTGGTACCATTTAATACCATACAGTGCTGAGCTTGGTAAATGGTATGATACCATTTACCATACCGTTTACCAAGCTCAATATTGTACACTACATAACTATATATTTTTATACCGTCTTGTCCTGCCTCACATTGTGAGCAAGCAGGATGTGTATAAATGATTACTGAAGAGGTATGGAGCTTCAGTTATATTATGATTACATGCATCTGCAATGGATTGATTACTCTATGTTAGCAATTGTTTAGTGTTTATCTATAAAGTATATTTTACTTTAATCAAGATATTATTAAAGTAACAAAAAGTATATAAGTAATTAACATAATGTGGATTTAAAAACCCACTTAAGGTAAAAAAAAAAGTATTTAAAACATTTATCATATATTGAGTTAGAGATTGTGTGTTAGACTTCACCCTCCCCTGTTGGTACCCCTGTGTAAAAACATGTTTAAATCTCACAAGTGATTACGTGACTTTTAAAACTAAACCATCATTTTCATGTAGAGAAAGTGCAATCCTGCTTTGGAGTTTAACCATATCAGCTATAATTAAAGTTTGATTGATCTTGCATTCAACACTGTTTGCATTCAACACTTACCTTTGAAAGTTCAAACACCATATGAGATGTGGAAAGAAGCTCAGTTGTACAGGCACTGGGGAAAGATTTCTCTTTTTTTGCAGCATTGAAACACTGCATGTGAAATGTATACTGCTGGTTGAATAGCTTTCAGACCTGCAGTTAATCCACCATAAAAACAACACAGCGAACAAAGAGCAAAATTCACAAACTGCAGGCAACCAAACACTTCCTCACCAAAGTTGTGATTAATATTGAATAATACTCAGAACCCCCTTGTTTATTTTTGCCTTTCCTATAATTGTGCCAGTATGTATTTTTTTCCACATTGTGCCCACAGCATTACATCGAAGTGTGGCATTGTGTATCATTCTGGCTGGATATTATGACCAGAAATGTGGTTCAGATAGGTCCTGTAATATCTTGTATCAGCCAAAAATATTGTTTCTTTTGACTTTTTCAATCTAGTAAAGAACAATGTATTGTTCTTTCTGGGGCTAAGCTTTTGGAGGCAATGTATTGTTTAATATAGCTATAGTGTGGCTGAGATGGACAGTGTTTGATGAACACACCAGGTCCAGCTCATTTTGTGTGTATGGCATAGAGGAGTTTTTTGCTTAGATACTGCTTGTATGCTTTCATTATTATTTGAAATAGAATTCATCCGAGTGTTATGAGAGTTTTCATTATTTTTCTGAATATTATTTGAATTAATATCACATTAATATCACAGTTGCCTTTTGCATCTCCTGTTATATGCTGATCATATGCAATTTTAAATATAGATTTAAAAAAAAAACAAAAAACCCAGTAGTTCAGCCTTTCACTGAAAGAATTTTCTTGTCCTTTTAGACTCGTAGATGCAGTGTCTGTATGGCCGCTGTGTGGAGCTGTGTATAAATTATTAACATTGTGGTAGAGCCTTCATAAATTAGGAATGTTCTTTTGGTGTTGTGCTGGCAGTAACTATATGGCTGTGTTGCTTCCTCGGCATCATGGCCACATGTGCCAGTGCTCTGTAATGGGTCGACTCAGCCCCAAGGCCATCAACCAATCATGTTTTATCACCTAGCCTCAGGACCCTAATATGATAGACTGCAGTATAAAGAATCAGTGAGTGACTTGCCGGATGTGCTGAATGTTCATTATTTGACTTGTGACTTGATTTACATCGCAATGGATGATTTGTCTGTGTATGTACTAGGACTACCACTAGTGTAAGAGCTTCTCCTTAATTCATTTGAATTCAGTGGGGATTGTCAAATCAAAATATACTTTATATTTTGTATTTCTGCAGCCTTCATAAAACTGACCTTGTAGAAAATTAATAGGACCCCTTTGTGCAATTACACTGATGGCTGATGCATTTATTGGCTTGTGAATGGTTACTCAATTGTGTTAAGCTGGAAGCTCTGTAAAGAACTGAGGGAGCTATAAAACATAACATACATTTAGAAACATTTAACCATGTCCAGAGCACAAAGTTGCAAAGTTGTGGGGTTTGTTAGAGTGCTCATTTGAATATTTCAGGCTTCAGAGACCAATATTGTGATAATAATTAACAAAGAGATTTCAAAGTGTACAATTGTTCAAGAAACAGTAGGGCTGGGTATTGTGACCAAATTGGCGATTCGATTCTTATTTATATCGTTTCGATTCATCTAGATTTCGATTCAATCCAAAATTGATTAGTTATGTATTAGTCAAAATTGAATTTAAAATGTTAGTTTTGCAGACATGGAGTCCATATTTTAATATAAATGCTGGTAAATAAAACCCTCCTACTTAGCGATATTATTGAAATACACGTTTACATTAACAATAGGGCCCGCACAATTATGTTGACTTACTTTTTAATTTTACTTTGAGGAACATTGTAACAAGAAATCATAAATATGTGCATACAATGCACACAAAGTAAGCACAAACTGCACACTGCTCATTACTGTAAAAAAAAATAAAAACATTGTAAATGTGCAACATTTTTTAATTAATTAATAAAAATAAATTATTAACAATTTGAAACATGTTTAAGAAATAACACAGTTTCCAAAATTCAAAATATGAAAGATGGCGACATCTTCAGGACGAGAGGCGAACTACAGATAATATTCACATCCTCTCAAGTAAAGTACGCATTAAGAAACGATTCGGGGATTTCCCAAATCGATAGGCTATCGTTTCTTTAAATTGAAGATCAATTAAAATTGGAGAATTGATATTTTTTGCCCAGACCTAAAATACAGTACATTAAATATTACAAGTGGGTGGCACAGTGGCGCACCACGTCATAGCTCCAGGATCCCTGGTTTGAGCTTGGGCTCAGGTTAATTTTTGTATAGAGTTTCATATGTTCTCCCCATGTTTGTGTGGATTTCATCCAGGTTCTCTGGTTTCCTCCCACTTCCCAACATCATTTCTTTCCACTGTAAAAAATCTTTAAAAGAACACATTCCTATATTATTTGTTTACCCTTTAAGATCAGATTATTTCCCCTGTCTTGCCACTAATTGTCTCTTATTGCAGTTGTTTTAGTGAAAACAAAGACATTAAGCTGCTGTACACTAATGCTGACTAGAACAGTCAGCAGCCTTGAAACAACACATAATAAATATATATAGTCTCCCTGGGGAGGTGGAATGGAGCTGCTGAATGCCCTGCTTATTTGTTACAATAGTGGATTACTGGTCACTTATACAAATAATGAGGAAATCCCTCAGCTAGCTTTCAGTTCCGACATACTGAACCTGATATTATGGCACATTGACAGGCTCAGTTTGATCTCTAGTTCACACGCTCAGGCTATTTGTTTTTTGTTTGCTGGTAACGTATGTGGTAGCAGAGAGGATTAGCCACCCCCATATGGCTCAGCATACTGCAGTTACACTGCACAGCCAATACACTTTGAAAGCTGTCCCATAGGAATCCAGAGGAATGATGCAGCATCCTGCAGTAAGTTCCTATAGTGAACGTGTTTGTTTTTGGTGCATTCCATAAAAAACGTCTCTCTTTGTTGCACAGAGATTTCCCTTTCAGACCTTCTTGTCTGCTCCATTATGCAATATGGGAGTCAATGGGATGTTTCAGATTAACATAATTTATTCATTAATTTCAGAGCACATCATCATCATCAATCTGTTGGATTAAATGCGGTGAAATGAAAAGACATTAAATATTAAAAAGACTGAAATATTGCCAAAAACGACAGCTCTTCTGAAAGAAAAAAAAAGATTAGCAGAACTGGTCACTAGTATAGACATGCAGACTGACAAGCTTCCACCAGTATAAAGCACAAGCCAGGATTTTCACATTAGCTTATTATATGACTGTATATGCAGTATGTGATAGACATGTTCTCATGTGCATACTTTCAAAGGTTTGACTCACGGAAGAAAAAAGAAAAAAAAATACAGAGACAAAAACATGGAATGCCCTCTTGGGATAGCAGGTGGGGGAGATAAAGAGGGTAGATGTTGCTCAGAGGTCCTTTTGGACAGCCTTGTGTTTCTGTTGTTCCCATGCCAACGTGCTGTATTGGAGCATGCTCAGTGAAGAGCTCTCCGCTGTAACAATAGCAGAGGGACCTGAGAGCGTTCACATGCTGATCTCACATCAGAGTGGAACACACCTCACTGCGCTCTCACTCTCCCAAACAGTGCATGTAGGGGGCTTTCTTCCTTCATAATTTTGTTTTTTAGTGTCCTAATAGCCTTTTCTGCATGCTGCATAGGAGCATGGGGTGAGGATAGCAATTCTGGATGTTATTTGATGAATTATATGAACTTCAGTAACAGGTATTTGGATCTTTATTCACATTTTTATTTTGTTTAGATCTTGTGATTGTTGATGGTCTTGAGGAATAAAGATATTGGCTAATTTAATTATCATCATTATTATTATTATTACTAATAATATTGTTATTGGTAAAAATATTGGTTGTAGTGTTTTTGTTTATTGTGTAATGTTCATGTAATGAGTTCCATGATCACCTGATCTGTAAATGATTTGCCTTTTGTTAAGTAAACTAGGATGACATGTTTCAAAAAAGAAAGATGTGGTGATTTTTTAAAAAATTTTTACACTCAGAACAGAGGAATATTATACAGCTGGACCGAGATGTAGCTAGGAGTGGAAAAGAAACACAAAGTGAGGCAGAGAGGATGGAGCTGATATGAGTGTGTTCATTCAGCATTGTCACAGGATGCCACTGCTATGAGAAGTTGTGCAGTCGTTCTTCACTGACCCGCCACTCTGTTGTCCTGACGATGGGGGGTGAGGGGTCAGTCTAGTCACCACATTTAGACTAGTGCTCTAGTTAACCAGCTAAAAAGCTCTACTGCAGCCCATTCACACGTTACACTGGATAAAGTATAATGTGTGAATGGGCAGCATCCATTGCTTTAATGAAACATCTCATTGATTTATATGTGTGATGACTTGATAATCCAGTCATGGATCTCTAGATGATAGCTGGACTGCTCTCATCCAATGCAGTCAGGGGAGTGTTAGGCAAACATTGGCAAAAAAGAAAAGAAAGACCTGGAAAGATCTGAGTATTTAATGCTGTGAGGCAAAGAAAGCGAGCAAGAGGGCTGGAAATAGATCATTTGTCTACGTAGAGGATATTGAAAAATGAAACAAGCACACTGCATATTGTCACACTGCATAGTGTCAGGATGGCATTTAGCATAAGAAATTTAGCATGCTGAGGAGTATTTCACAGGTATAGAGGCAGCTCGTCATAAGGAATTTCCATTAATTATTTGTCACGTCATGTGGGATGCTGCTCATTTACAGCATTGATTAGAAGTGGTTTTCTGCTGCCTTTTGAGTGTTTTAACTTTTAATCCCTTTTCAAGTGGGAGTTTACCTTTTTTCACATTTGAGCAGTTCTAAATATTTATTCGGCAATTTCTAGTCACCTCAGATGCATGCCGTTTTTTTTTGTTTTTTTTTTTAACTGTTTTCATTTTTTTTCTCCAATAATGATTGTTTGGCATAATATATTACAATCAGATGAATTTATGAAGATAAAATTTCATAAAACAAACAAACAAACAAAAAACAACAACAGAGACCTGCTTTTCTTTGCAGTGGTCGGCATATACCCGTCATGATTCGGTCTATTCTCTTCTTTGTAGTTTGTAGTTTTGGGGTGCTGGAGTGGTCCGGTTTTGGATTCTTTTCAAACAAGTAAATTACTTCAGTGGAACACATTGTTATTATTATACTTTTAATTGTTCTGGTTATAGCAGTTGGTTATCTCACCCAGTAATGGCAACGTCAGTTGCTTTGTTGTAGGCTGTGGAAATGTTCAATTGAGAGCACTAATCAGTGATATGGCACAACACCACCATGTTTACAGGATCCCATATGAGAAGCTTCCTCCCATTCATACTCTTTGGCAGCCATATTTGTGCGAATATCGGTCACTTGGCAACTTAGCAACAAAGGCAGGAACATGCGTCCAGGAAGTGCCCCTGACACAGCGGATAAAAACATTCATATGACTCAAGCATGCATAGGCTGGGATTTGGGGTTGTGGCTTTATTTTAATTAGTTTTAACAAATTATTTAAGCAGTTGATATAAAAACTGCCTGCGGTGTCTAGAAATTGCCCTACAAGTGCTTACAAAGGGTCAAATGTTTAAAAAAATAAATAAATAAAAAAAAAAATTGGAAACTTGAGCAGTGAACCTGCCTCTTGAACCACCAACCTTCTGATCAGCCCAGAGCCTTAACCACATAACCACTGAGCCACCACTATCGCTAGTGCAATCATAATGAGCATTTATGGCTCAAGCGATTTTAAATACAACCAGGAATCTACTTTAAAAAACAAAACTACTGATTAACCTAGATAAACTAAATTATTGTAACGATTTCCTAATCAGTTGTAATTGCAGTTGTGTACATATTTGTATTGTATGAAGTCATGTTAGGACAATAATTGCAGTGTATGCTAATGTTGTAACACTGGAATAAAGAACTTTGACAGATGATTCTGTCCCAGTTAGGCTTTGTTTCTTTGGTGAAAAGAACAGTAGTCTGAAATACATTGAGATGACAACTGATCAGTTGCCATCCCTCCCTCTGTTCATTCCTTTCCCTCCCTCTCTCATCTCCTGCTGTCCCCTCCACACCTTCATATGAAAGCCCATTACCGGGCAGCTGGATCCCAGAAAGATGAGGGCAGATTCACGTGATCCCATCTCCAGTCACTAATAACAACAAAGGACTAGTGTGTGTGTGTGTGTGTGTGTGTGTGTGTGTGTGTGTGTGTGTGTGTGTGTTTGGATGGATGGTGAGTGGTGCACAAGGCTATAGGGCAGGATAGGGCTGACTTGTGACTTTCTCTCTACAGACATTTATTAGCGTTGACATGGCACAGTTCAAATGTGCCTGCTGTAGGAATGACCTTGAGCATCCTAAAATCTTGCTTAAGCAAGGACGAGAGAGAAAGGAATTCACAACTATCTGCTGAAGAATTTCAAGTACACAGGATGAAACTGCATATCTCAAATTCAGAGATTTCAAAGTGTCCTTGTTCCTGAAGCTGTCTGAATGTCTGCATGTGGCTGATGATGTATATATTTTGACTGGTGTGTAGAGTAACAGCTATTCTTGTTGTCAGGACTGTAATTGACAGATGTTGATAGGTGGAATTGAGCAGTTCAGAAGTGCTCTTAGGGTGTGAATTGATCAGAATTTGTATCAGGGTGAAATACTGTACTTTATGAGGCTATATTTATGAATCTCACATCCACGTAAGGGTAGTGTACTGTATAGTCACGTTGGTTCTCTCTCGCTCCCTCTCTCTTGCCCTCTCATGCAAGTCTCATTTACCAGTGATGAATGAGTCATCTAGCCATCTGCTCCTTAGTGTAATCCAGCCTTATTACCAGCCCTTTGTTTATCAACAGAGCTCCTCTTCTGAGATTACCTATTCTCATTTCCTTTTTTTCTTACTCCGTCTATTGCACTCATATTTTTGCTCCTCTTTGTACCTCTCAGTCCACTCCCACTCTTAATTATTCCCCACTTTCTCTCACCTGTCATTCATTTTCCTCCTTCCTGTACTGTAGGGATGGGTGATATGGACTTAAAACTATATTATGATATTTTCTGGTATTTATTGCGATAAGGATATCAATGATGATATAAATATAGTACCATGCACCACTGTTTTTGGCTACAAGTGATAGCTATGATCTTGAGAGCCTCAGAAACACAAACATTGAAGTAAAACGTATTTTCTGTAACAAAACCAGTTCCAGATTGTAGAGGTGCAGTAGCTCCTGGTTTAGCGAGAAACTCCTCCTCAGCTTCACGTCCACCTTCTGCCATACTTGTTTTCTCTCTGCACGTGAGCTGTGAATGGGTCGCAGACCGTCGCACAGAAATACGTCATCAACTAGGCTTTATCGTTATCACTGGAAGACTAATTCTTATTGTGGGGAGAATTTCTACCTGTATAACGCAAACAATAAGATATCACCCATCCCTACTGTACTGTCTTTCTTAGTCCTTTGTGAATTTCTATAATACACACTATTTCACCTTCCGTTTCTCTCTCTTTTGCTTTCTGATATGGATGCAGACGGGTGAGATATTAAAGGAAAAACTGGTGGCTCTGTTATGCTGTGGGGACATTTTGGTACATGTCCCCTTAGAGGGAAGCGTCACTGCAAAGCAATAGAACATTCTTCTGGCTGATCGTTTTTATCCTATAATGAAATATTTCTCTCCTGATGGGAGTGATCTATTACAGGATATCAATACTCCCATCCATAGAACATGGGGGCTCATGGAATGGTTTGATAGTGATGGAAATGAAGTTATGACTGTGCTTTGCCCTCCAGTACAGTGATACAGTCATTTAGAAGCTGTTTGCTGTGTCCCAACACTATACTAAGATTTTTTTTGTCTTTAATTTGTCACCCATCTGTAGAACACTGATCAGCACTGAAAGTGTATCTTGTTTGCATTGACCCTCCTTATCTTTCACAGTATGAGTATCGAGTTCAGCAGGAAAAGCCTTCTTGATAGCAGCAGTCCAGTGACTCATTAGCCTAAAAGTCAATTATCTTGCTAGTTCATTTTCTTCTGCATCTCAGTGCAGAGACCAGCTCACTAAATGCATACATCTCAAAAATGGCTCTGATGCTATTCATTCATTAAAATGGTGTGTTGAGTTAAATAATGTTCCGTCACATTTTTATAAAAGATTTGCTCGTATGCTGGATTGCATGCTATTTTCATTCCCACGTTCAATATCTTGTGTCTAAAAGAGACAGATCTATAACTCCCATTGCAGTCTGTAGATTAAGCTGAGATGGTCATGGGGCTCAGGTTCATTTCACAGTTAAAGCTGGAGCCTAACCATTTGTTTGTTTATCTCACACTACACTTTTCTTGATGAAGTAATGTGATAAGTGTCAGATTGTGGCAGTAGAGTCATTAATTAAGGGCCCAATATAACCCACTGCCATATTTACAAATGTTTCCCTCTTTACATTGCCTGCTATACTACATTGTGCTTCTATAGTGTTATTATGCTAAAATACACTATATACACACTTTATATAAACTTTTAACAGGATTGAATGCACGTGCTTTACTCACCGTGCATAATTTCTATTGATACCCCTGTAAGATAATTAATGTTTTCTCACCTCATGCTTCTATGTAACTGTAATTAGTAGTAAAACCAACGTGAAATGAAACATTGACCATACACATTCGAGTTGTAAAAATATTTGTATTAGTGTTTGCTCAATTGTTAAGGCTCTGGGTTACTGATCAGAAGGTCAGGGGTTCCAGTCCCAGAACCACCAAGCTGCCACTGTTGGATCCTTGAGCAAGGCCCTTAACCCTGTCTGCTCCAAGGGCCCTGTATCATAGCTGACCCAAAATTACAAGTTGCAAAGAAAAGGATTTCAGTGTGCTGTAATGTATATGTGACAAATAAAGGCTTTGTCTTTTTTTTCTTTTCTTTTTTTTGTTCATTTACTAGTTACACGAGCTGTTATGAAGACTTAATGAACAGCCAACTCTGAGGTACCCACAGCACTGTAAGATCTAAGCTGTCAGTACTTTTGCCAGATTGACATCTCGGTTGCTTTTATGTACTTGCCATAAACCACCTGAATAATGCAGTCTGCATTTGTACTGTGTATTATGTGCCAAGGTAAATGCTGATGAACCCAGGTTTGGGCCAAAGAAAATGGATTTTGCTCCTTCTGTGAATTTCCTGTTTGTAAATATTGAGGGTCTCTGCAAGCTTTTACTGCAGGGTCAGAATTGTCGGTAGGGTCAGAATTGTCGGTAGGCTACACTAACAGGAAACTAAGTGGATGTTTTTTGTATGTGGCATACTCTTCTGACATGTGGCTGCAGGACAAAATGATTTTACTGGGTTGATGAAAAAAACAGTGCTTCTCATGTAGATTAATAGAGGATATTCTGGCTGTAGACAGGGGCTTTTCAGACAGGTCCAGCTGTAGGCTACTGCAATATAGGGACCGCCTGACCGCACTGTCAAAATATAGAGCGTACACCAAACTTACAGATCTTTTGTTGCCAGCTTTCAGGTGCTCAGTTGATAGACAAAACTCTCAAGGACTTGTTTTGCTTCAAGAAGCAACACCTTGCTTGCCAAAGCAAATTGTTTCTCTAGCAGATAAGCAAAGGTGACAAAGCAAAATTGCCCAATGATATTATAGTAAATAATTTTCATACGTATGGAAAAACTCTGGAATCTGTTTAGAGCCTGTTTACGTTGTCTCACATATGGCATAAATACCAGAAGTTCTTGATCAGCATGATTGTCTGATGGGATAATTGCATGAATGAGCAGGTGTATAGGTGTTCTTAATAAAGTAATCAGTGAATGTAGAATGTACATACATATACAGAACCATATTTCAACAAATAATTTGTATTGAGAAAATGTGCTGAACTTATTCATAAGAATTGACGAAGCATCAATCTCAACTATTCTTGTCTCGCAGGTGTTCTGGAAAATTTGATTGCATGCTGTGTGGTTTCCTGGAAAAGTCAAAAGAATGCTTTTATAATGATCACACATGGGATTTTCTTAAAGAAACTGATAGAGGTGTTATGAAATGCCATATCATTATCACATCATTATTGCCTAATATGGGAAGTGCTCAGTATGTGTGATTTTATTACCTATCTTTCCCAGTTTCTGTCTTACTACCTGTCCTTACTACAACAAGGCATGAGCACTCAAAGGCTGTTGATGACAAAATCTACATTTACATATATATTCTAACGGTTTGCCTTTCTTTTGACAGCAGACATATTGTACATAAGGAGTTTAGGGACATTTAATTTACATTCATGATTTACAGCCTTGTACATGATATTAGCAGCCTAATAGTAAATGACCCAATAACATCAGTAGACTCTCAGTATACACATGTGGAAAGCTTCTAAAAGAAATATAATGTGCTGCCTGATCTTGTGTAGTGTAGACCAGGATGTTACGGAGCAGTTGCCTATAATAGCTAATAGTGAAGGTCTTTAAGAGTCCTGTCACCCAAATCTGTCTCACCAAGAGACATGACCATTTATTGTAAGAAGACACAGAAAAATCACAAGGCTATAACATATTACTAATTAATATGTCTGTAATGAGAAAATGGAAAATAATGTAAGAAGTTGAAAGCCCTTGTTGTTCTATGACTGAGATCAGCAACTGCCATCCTACAGGAATGAGAAAATTCCTACCATGTATTCAATGTCACATTTTTAGAAACTGATCTCTGCATAATTTGTGCATCTTTCAAGTACAAATGCTAAATGAAAAATGTGAGATAAGACATGGAATGCATACTTGCACTTTGAATGACAGTCTTTTTGAATTCTTGTTGCTGTGTACAATTTTTAGTCCCCTAGTGAAGTGTGGTGTCTTGTTTTACCAATGTTTGTACTGCTACCAGCTTGTAATACTTCAACCTTTACTTACAGTGGTTTGTATTTGAGTGATCATTATGAGTTTGTTTCTTACCCAGGCCACCAAGATTCATTAATTGCAATGGTTTGTTTGGCAGACTGTATTTAGGTACATTTTGTTCAGATTAATTGAAGTGCTGTTTCAGCGTACAATTGTTGGATAATTTTGTAGAGGCCTGTATTGATGGGCTTTGGCTTATTTTTCACAGAGATTTCTGCTCAGCTGTCTTGAATTGGGTAAGATGTATTTATCATAAAGAACAAGCCTGCAGAGGAGGCAGCATTAAGAGAGGAGGATCCAGAGCTGAGCCTGGAGCAAACTGCACACAGAAACTTGCTTACAATGGGGCACATGGGGGGAAAAAAATACCAAAAAGTTTCTAAAACTGTGCTCCGCAGAAGGCTGATTCACCAAAGTGAGGATGTTGTCATTCTAACCAGTTCAGTGCTTAGAACAAATTAGAAAATGTCCAAAGGACTAGCTTGTGAGCTAGAATACCTTGTAAAGAGGTGATGTGTTCTCGTGTGAACAATAAGGGGAGATGGTGCTCACAGAGGCAATATAGTTGACGTGAGCCTGAAAGGGAACAATAGTTTTCAGTAAAAATCATTCAGAACTTTTCGTAAAAGCCCATTATAGCACCGTGAGTGGTTTCTTCTAGGTACTACTGTGTGTCTACAGCAATTTAGCTAAAAATGGAAAATGAGCATCTGCCTGCCATAAGCAGAGACAGCAGGGTGTCTTCTGTGCGAAGTGAGCTGTGCTCTCCATGTTCACCAACCAATATCCTTATGCTAATCAAGCATGCTCATTCACACATCAGCAGATTTTGAACACAGCCAGAAACAACATATGATATGTACCATAAGAGATGATGTATTGCACTGAGGCTATATGAACCTACACTTACACTAATGTGAATGTAGTTTTCTTATTAAAAGATATCATCTTTAAAAGATATTAAAATATAAATGTAAGTTTTGACTTCTGATCATTCTGTATAAACTAAAAGAGCATTGATAAGCCAAAAAACCTTAAGTGGTACCAGTTTAATTAATCTGGCTCCAGATTTTAACTGAACATCTGAACATGTCAGGCTTCCCTGCCTTCATCAGTTAGAAATGCCTTCATGCCTTTAATGCTTTTTTTTTTTTTCCTACTCTACATTTAATGTTTATCTTTGACAAGCCTTACAAGTTATATTATTGGTAAATTTATAAGTAAATTTTATGCGGTTTCTGTATGCTCCATTGTACCGTTGTGTTTCATGCTTTGAAATGCCTGACATGTGCTTAATGTTATCAGTGAATACTATCCTGGCTTGGACCTAAGCAAATTGTACTAATTTCAGAAATAATTAGTAAGCAGTGCTCTTCTAGCTAATCCATGCCTTTGCATCCATTAGTGAAATGATTGCTAAGGGCAAGTGAAAAGTGTTTCTCTTCATGCCAGTCAGCTTTTCATTCCCTCATTTTTCAATCAGAACAGAGAAAATAGTGGTGTAAATGCTGGCATGTGCAGTCTAACTATTGTGCAAATAAAATATTGTATAAATAAAATAATGTCAATATCAACAAAAGCGGCATGTCATCTTTCAAAGTAATAAATTGTCTATCTGCATATGAAATTTGTGCTTTCTCTGTCAATTTGTTTTGGAGCACTCAGTAACTGAACCAACGTAAATGTCACCTCAGGACTTCTTGTTTACAAGCTACTGGACCTCCCGATGTACTAACATGGCCAAGTATTTGGGACATCACAAGCCAAATACTTTTACCAACAAAAGATTGTGTCCCAATAAGGCAATAATAAAACACAGCTGATGGATAGAAACAAGGGTTATATTGTAGTGTGACATGTTTGAACCATGATCTATTTTGGTATGTGTCTGTTCTTTTATTGAGTAGTGTAGTAGTATTGGTGTGCAGTGCCTAAATCTTGGGACAGTAAGACTTGAATTGAGTTAGTTAAGAAACAGGAAATTACTCTCTTTTGCCCTCTGAAAAATGAGAGTTAAACATTTAACTTTTTACCAGAGGCCAAAAAATGTAATTTCCGCCTGTTGGGGGGTGCCCGTGTTCAGCATTGAATTTATTTGTGATATCAGACTCCACAGTAGTGGTTAATGGCTCATATGAAAGTAGACACGGCTTTAAGAATTCGCAGTTTTTCTTAAGTATTTATTTTTTGATTGTGGCAGCTATATACAGTGTTTTACTATCAAAAAAAACTTTAGTTGTGCTATGAATTGATTGCCCTGCAGAGGGCTCACACCCCTCCACTTTCCAATCACCTTGCTCACCAGCACTAAACACGGAGTTACGATACTCTACACACAGAAATCCAACAGTGTCCTGACTAATCTTATAACAGACGTGCGGCGATAATTCATTTGCTCTTGCAGAGCAGAGCAAGCCATTTTTAAAGTAAAAAATGTGATATTACATTGAACCAGGTAAAAGGATTATTGCATCCACTGTAGCTGTTCTTTAACATTGTATGTCCTTGATTCATTCATGACATCAGGCTTTAGTATAAATTGTCATGATTCAAAGGTAAAGAATATTTAACAAAGAAAGCTAATACTTTATACATAATTTTTTCATTGGCTCTTAAGATTTTCTTTGGGTACGTCATTATGTTACTTCTTGAGGTTTAATAGACGTGGCTAATTGATCTTTATGTCAGCCATGGATGTCAGTATGTGAGCACAGTTTCCTTAATGTGTAGTTACTGTGCCAATATTCTGCTTTTGTGTTTTGATCTCTGAAGGGCTGTGGTCCCAGCACCTCTCTGTAATGGATGGCAGCTCTTGCTGTGGTCATGCCAGATGTAGAACCTTTGCCATGTGAGTATTCCCCAGCAGCCTCCTCTGCTGGCTGCAGCATGGACCTGGAACCTTGCTTCAGCGAGTTGCCAGATCCTCTTTCGGTACTTGGCCCCCCACTATCCAGTTTCCCTCAACACAGAAACCCCTCATACATCAACCTAGATGCACCAGTGAATCGCTGTCCAGCAGGACCCAACAACAACCTCCTTAGCAACATGGGGCTTAAGTACTGTTCCACCAGCAATGTGCATCCACTGAAACAACCAGAGTCTCAGTCCAGCAACCAGGCAGGGCAACTCTCACAGAGCTGTATCAACTTGGGCAATAATCGACTATACCGTAGCCTGGAAAATCTGCACTGGAATGCAGACCCTGGTATGTATACTTACAGAAGCATGGAGAGTGAGTTTGTTCTCCACTGTACCTCCAGCAGTCAGTGGTATGATGGATCTTCTCATGGATCACAGGTCTACGCTATGATGCACTCCCCCGAGAACATGGCTTTCTGTCCTCGTCAGGGACTAATGAGGAAGGACTTGCCTCTCTTTCCACAGTGGCTTTTTCCTGCTGTGGAGGACTGGGCCTTGAATGGAAATGCCCGGAAAGGCCTGAGAGACAAACTTCGTCTTCAGAGCACTCGTGTGGCTGAGCCTAACAAGCCCCTTCGCCCTCAGCCTTTGCTAAGTAACACCCTGCATCCTTTTAGCAATCATGAAATAGCATCACATTTTGGTCATCTCTCATCCCCAGGACAGGTGAATGGCAAGAAAGAGCTGTATGCTCGCCGTATCACCAGCCAAGAGGAAATCAAGCAGGAGGTGATGCGGCGGCTACAGCTTCACAGGCAGAGGAGCACTCCTAACCTGGCACTCAGCTCCAGCCAGGAAACCAACTTCAGTAAGTCACACACCTCTGAACATCTCAACAGTACTGCCCAGTCTGCACCTGAGAGGAAAAGACCTCCCATGAGTCGCTTGCACATCCCGACATTTGAAGAGTTCAAGAGGATGAGGCAAAAAGAGGGTACTGATGGCCTGCATTCTTCAACAACGCCACCTTGTGGAGTAGCCAGACAGGATAGAAAATGCAGAGAGGGAAACTGTGAAGAGAAACTTAAAGACAGATTACATAATGAGGCTAAAATGGTCACAGAAGTCTGGCAAAACTGCAGCACAACTGATTCAGCCCATCCATGTGGTTCCAGTGGAGAAGAGTCAAGTAACGGCAGGTCCACTGAAGAAGATTCACATGCCCCAATCTGCACAGGACCTGTACCTCGCTCTCCTCTGCAACCCCAGAGTACCACTGCAGGAGAAGAGCACACTGAGAAAGCAGGAGACTCTGGAAGTATGGATCCAGCTCTGGTCCCTTTCCCTCCCAACAGGGAGAGTGCTGAGGGGGCATCAACCTGCTGTCCTGCCATACTACTGGATGGGAAAGATCTCTCTAACTATGGAGCCAAGATCTACAAGATGAAGGCAGACCTCCTTGGATCAGCGCTGGACCTCATAAAGAAGAGGTAAGAGAGTGAAATTAATCTGTGTTTCCCACAGATCTGAAATATACTTTGATAGGGGTCATGGGACATTGTAATGCGCTTGGCTATAGTCACAAAATGTGCAGAAATTTAGCATGTGCGAATATGAGGAGCGCCTCCTACTGTACTTGTATCATGAATTTACATGAGCTGATTACATGGCACAGTGTGATGGCTTTTTATTTATTTATTTATTTATTTATTTTTTACAAGTAGCAGTTACTGGCTAGCAGTCAAACTCATTGGGTAATTAAAATTTAAGCATTAATAGGAACGAAGATTGTTTTTCAGCTCCGTCTATAATGCTACATTACAGAGCAGCCTTCAGAGTCAGCTGTTTCGTTGAGCAGCATTTTAATCAAAAAGGAACTTTGGCAAACATTACCTTCAGGACACCTTTCAGTATCATCACGTGGCATCAGTTTAAGCATGCTGGATATATAATGTTTATCCACTATTGCTTGATAGTTTATCAGCTTACCTGAGGATGGATCCCCAAATTAGCAGTAGCCTTTTTTGGTACTGAACACAACTAGATTACTGTTCACTGAATAAATAGCTAGCTTGGTAACTAAAGCAAAAGCTAGCAAAAACGGTAAGACTGTTTTAGAAAAAAAAGGGTTCTGCAGAGGTTATATGGATAGTTAACGGTTTTATGTTTCCAAAGGGAATCTATATGAAAGCTTTTATGAAAAGAATACCCTCTGTTATATGGTTCTTCAAGGAACCTTTAAAGGTTTCTCCAGCGGAACAAACTTGAGAATCCTTTAGGGTGATAGATGGAACTTTTTTTTTCGAGTGTAAGTAATATTATTGACAAAGCATAAACAAAGATAAGATTGTTAGTTACGAGGCTCACGTTTATAAATGTTCAGAGAGACAGTTTGGTCTAACATGCTATAGTGCCTTCAGACAAAATAAGGGAGCTCAAAGGGCAGCTGTGTTCCAAATGCTAGAGAATTTATATCAAGAGTGAAAAATGGTAGTCAAACATACTACATTTCTAGGGAGCTGTCTTCCAAGTGCAATGCAATGAGCTGTGTTTGTGTGTGGATGTGTTTATGTGTTTATCCTGCTGGTATGGGTTCATACCAGTTATTTTCCACTTGTGATAATGCTGCATATGAAAACTACTTGAGTTACATCTTCCCTTGTGGAGAATTTACCTCCTGCTAAATGTGAGTGAGAGAGTGTGTGAATTATACTCCAAGTACATAAGGTGATTTGTTAAAAAAAAAAAAAATTTAAAATGTAATAAAATTTTCTTATTTGACTTGCTGCTGAAACATTATGCAATTAAAACTGGGCTTACATGAAAAACTGGGCTTACATGTATATTTTAGCAATATAGCCTGTCATCTTTCCTTCTTTAATTATGAAAGGAAGTGATTAAAGACCAAGTTGTAAAGACAAAGAGCTCTTTTCAGTGCTGGGGCTGGTTTTGTGTTTGACATTTAATGCACTCCCACCAGAACAATGACACAAATTACATGTAGGCTAAAATGTCCTTATGTAATCTGCATATATTTTTATACATATATTTTTCTTTGTTCATATTCATATGTATGGAGCATGCATATGTGTATGCACGCTGAATTATGATTCAGCCGTAGTTACGCTTGTGCTGTCAGCAGTATTGCAGGATCATATCTATGTGCACAGGCCTTTGTGATGTGTTCTGCATTAGCAATGCAGATCCTGTTGTGGCAGACAAGAAGAAAGGGAAATCTATTTGTCAAGGGTCATATCTCTTAAAACAGGGATCAGTGGGGTGAGATAACACAAATGTCAATGGTAAGAGAGGGTGTAGTAAATATAAAACTGAAAAAATAGCTACTGATGAAATGGGCACATTTACATCACATATACCCTATACACACACGCACACACAAAGAAATCTGAGAGATCAGTCAAAGAGCTGTGAGTTCAGGTGCTAATATGAACTGAAGCATCTAATTGCTCTTCAGCCCCTCTGAAGCACAGTGCCCACTATCCCTGGAGAAAATGGGGGATGCTCAGCCACATGCCTCATGAAGAGAAAGAGAGGAGGAAGCAGGAATCATAAATTCATTTTAATAGATCCCTCTCCCTCCTTCTCTCATCCTTCATCACCCCCCCCCCCCCCCCGCCTCTTTCTACACCTTGTCCTCCTCCCTCAGCTGCAGTGCAGAAATCAGCGCCAAAGCCCCCGTCAGGCTGTCACATGACCAGCACGACGGTACTGACATCACCACTCCACAGCCCAGGTGTCAATCTTCCTGCGTTGCCATGACAATGCCAGCCTGCAGACAGGAGGCTTGCAGTGAAGCTACTGGACGAGAAGAGCCAAGAGAATGCGTAAGGCAATTCCCCTTCCTGCACACACACACACACACACACACATACACACATACACACACATATATATAATTATATATATATATATATATATACACACACATGCACACACAAAGAGAGCTCTTTATTTCTCTTCATCATGACCCTCTCTTTCTCCGGCTATAGCCACGGATTGCGGAGTGCTGTGTCACACATGCACAGGGACTAGATTATGCTACACATGCAGCTGCACAGCACAGACAACTGCAGACATGTAGCGGTGCACACAAACGTGCAGCTCAAAATGACTCTCTTACAGGATTAGAGGCAGGTTTCAATCTGGTAACTGGTTTCCTTCCATTTGCATGCAAGACTGAGAGTGTGTGCATGCATAACTCCATCTGTGTGGATGTGCGTCCGTGTTTGATCTTTCTGTTTAAATGCCAGCTGGTTTTTCATTGCGCCACATGTATTCGGTCTCTGGTAACTGTTGGCTGTAAGGTTGATGGTAATATTGATCGTCTCCTTTGGTTGTATTAGTTCATGTATTTTGTATTAGGCTGGTGCAATTGAGATTCACTGTATTCACCTGGCATCATGTATAGCTCCGCTCCAGTACCCGCACCTCAAGTCTCATGTGTATTGCTGTTTTGTTATTAATTACGATAGCAGCAACATCGTTATTTATTCTGGGCGATACCTGCACCCAAGGTGTCTTGTTACTCAGGCCCTGATAGCCATTGAAACATATCTCTGTCATTCTAGCTTATTCAGTAGCTGGTCTACTAGATGCATTGTTGGTGTACTATGTCAAGTGTTGAGCCAGGTCTTCTGGAGGTCAGTGTTAGGGAATTACCATGTAGTATTTCTGAGAAGTTATCAATAATTTAAACCAAGTCTATCCACAGATTACAAGTTTTATAAATCTTGACTTTTTTATTTATTTATTACTATTAAATCTGGAGACAGAGAGGGTCAAAACATATTTTCAAGCAATTTTATTTTATACATTAAGGAATTCTATTTTTGTAGATAAATTGTAGAATAATAATTTTTTTTTTTTTTTAAACATGGGAGTGCAAACTTTTACCCTATATAGACACCACTTTAAAAGGAATGTTAAAGTATTGTTCATACAAAAGCTGTAAATACATATTATTAACCTCAGTGATGGGACACAACTTCAGGTTCAGGGATTTTCTCTGATTAATACTTCAAGCACTCCACCTGTAACTGTCTTTATGTTCATCCTTTAACCAATCAGTACTAACTAATTCACTGCACAGTGTGATGAATGGCTAGCTGACTGATGGCTCTTTGTCCAATCAGAAGCTCTTTGGGTTGGGATGCAGGCGCTCCAGCTCAGACGCAACTTATGAGCCGGCTGGATCGGTGAGGGCGCAGCGGGAGTGTCGCCTGCGCCCTCACTACAGTGACCCAATGCCCACTGACGCTGCCAAGCGCAAGCAGCTGGAGATGAAGATTGCTGCAGCTGCACGTCTCCACAGTCAACGCAGGGACCGAGATAGTGGTGAGACCCATAGCAGTTCCTCTTCCAGTTACTCACTTTAGACCTTCAATTCAATTAGCGCTTTAAATGGACTGCAATTTCTCATATACAGTATTTCATATCGGGGGGACAGTGATGGCTTGGCGGTTAAGGCTCTGGGTTACTGGTCGGAAGGTCAGTGGTTCAAGCCCCAGCACTGCCAAGCTGCCACTGTTGGAGCCCTGAGCAAGGCCCTTAACCCTCTCTGCTCCAGGGGTGCTGTATCATGGCTTACCCTGTGCTCTGACCCCAGCTTCCTGACATGCTGGGGTATGCGAAGAAAAGAATTTCACTGTGCATATGTATATGTGATCAGTAAAGACTCATTAGAACCAATCGAGATATAAGTGCATGTTTTCACATGCATAGATTAACTCACATTTTCTTTAATGAGGTAGCATCATGAATGCCATTGCTGCATGAATCTATTTTTTTTTTTTAATAATTGTATTATTTATTTTACTGAAACTGCTGAATTGTATCACAAATCATTTACAGTGGCGTTTGAAAGCTTAGAATTTTCTACCTTTCTGCAGACCTAAAACATCATCAGATTTTCACACAAGTCCTAAAACAAAATAAAGGGAACCCAATGAAACAAATGAGACAAAAAATATTATACTTGGTCATCTATTTATTGAGGAAAATAATCCAATATTACATATCTGTGAGTGGCAAAAGTATGTAAACCTTTGCATTTACTATCTGGTGTGACTCCCTTATGCAGTAATAACTGTAACTAAATGTTTCTGGTAACTGTTGATCAGTCCTGCACATCGGCTTGGAGGAATTTTAGCCCATTCCGCAGTACAGAACAGCTTTAACACTTTGATGTTGGTGTGTTTCCTCACATGAACTGCTTGCTTCAGGTCCTTCCACAACATTACTATTGGATTAAGGTCAGGACTTTGACTTGGCCTTTCCAAAACATTAACTTTATTCTTCTTTAACCATTCTTTGATAGAACGACTTGTGTGCTTAGGGTCATTGTCTTGCTGCATGACCCACTTTCTCTTGAGATTCACTTCATGTACAGATGTCCTGACATTTTCCTTTAGAATTCGTTGGTATAATTCATAATTCAGTGTTCGATCAATGATGGCAAGCCGTCCAGGACCAGATACAGAAAAACGGGCCCAAACCATGATACTACCACCACCACCATGTTTCACAGATGGGATAAGGTTCTTATGCTGGAATGCAGTGTTTTCCATTCTGCAAACATAATGCTTCACATTTAAACCAAAAGTTTTATTTCGGTCTCGTCCGTCCACAAAACATTTTTCTATTCGCCTTCTTGCTTGTCCACATGATCTTTAGCAAACTGCAGACGGGCAGCAGATTTCTTTTTGGAGAGCAGTGGCTTTCTCATTGCAACCCTGCCATGCATACCTTTTGTTGTTCTGTGTTCTCCTGATGGTGGACTCATGAACATTAACATTAGCCAAAGTGAGCGAGGCCTTTAGTTGCTTAGAATTTACCCTGGGTTCCTTTGTGATCATGCTTACAAGTATGATCTTTGATCTTTGTTGGTCAAGTATGATGAAGTGATCTTTGTCACTTGACCACTCCTGGGGAGTGTAACAGCGATCTTGAATTTCCTCCATTTGTACACAGTCTGTCGGACTGTGGATTGGTCATTAGACATGGTTTTGTAACCTTTTCCAGCTTGACGAGCATCAAGAATTCTTTTTCTGAGGTCCTTATAAATCTCCTTTGTTCGTGCCATGATACACTTCCACAAACATGTGATGTGAAGATTAGACTTTGATAGATCCCTGTTCTTTAAATAAAACAGGGTGCTCACTCTCACCTGATTGTCATCCCATTAATTGAAAATACCTAACTCTAATTTTTAATTATGACCAAGAATAATATTTTGTCTCATTTGTTTAACTGGGTTCTCTTTGTCTACTTTTAGGACTTGAGTGAAAATGTGATGATGTTTTAGGTTGTATTTATACAGATGTATAGAAAATTTGAACAAACTTTCAAGCACCACTGTAATTTTAACATGAGTGAGTCCTTCCCACAACTTAAGGCTATGACTTTAGCCATTCTCAGTATAGCCACTCCTTTACAGCAAAGACTTGCCTTTAGCAACTCTTACCTTTGATTTTAACACCATAGTGCTGCTGCCTCTACAGTCAGTGCCTTTAGGATAAACCACTTTCCATTCCATAAACCACATCCATTCTGGGGGCATTTTTCTTTTGTTTGTGTCTTCTCCTAAAAGTCCAAGCAGTTCCCTGTGTCCTGTAGATGTTGAAACTGGGGCACAGACTCTACAAATCATATGGTCAAAGACAGCATAACATTCCCTGTGTGTTTTCCATGTCAGGTATGCGCACAGTTAGGGGCCACTCTGAGCCTCGAGGAGAAGGTCGGAATGGACGCCTGGGTGTGAATCGTGTGTGTCAGCACCGCTGGAGCACAGTAAGTAGTGTGAGTGCAGACAGTGGCGTGGTAGGGCTGAGCGATGAGCGTGAGGATGAGGAGGAGCCACGCCAGACTCGCTGCAGTGCCGGGTCTGACGTGGAGCGAGTGGACAGTGGTATCGGGTCTGGACTAGCACCGATCTGGAAAAGACCCTCAGAATCATTTAAAACATGGGAGGCTCAGCGGCCATGTCCAGACTGTGGCCACCGAGACACCACTCGAGAGGAGGGCATGTGTGAGCGATGCTCAAAGTTACGGACTGAGCGCAAGGAGGCCATTCTGGAGTTCCTCAACACAGAGTCAAGTTACGGCGAGGATCTGCGCATCATCAAGGAAGAGTTTTACTTCCCCATGCAGAGTGCAGGGCTGCTCACAGCCGAACAGTTAACTGTGGTCTTCAGCAATGTGCAAGAGCTTATTGATGTGAATGACAGGTTCACCGAGCATCTGCAGGACAACATTGACCAAGCACTCGATCAGGTAAGGACACAGCAATTACTGCAGACAGGATCTGTTTCCATGTTGAACAGATGATCTGCCACAAACACCCGTTATAAAGTTTTGTTTAAAGTATAATATACTTTATAGAATAACATTTTGTTTTTGCTCTAGAAACATTTGTGCCTAACCACCATTATGAAGGCCAAGAGTGACATATGATAAATTGAGTGTTCTTTGTTTTAAACATGCAGGGAGATGAAGATCTGCTCACAGTATGCATTGGAGAAATCTTCTTGGAGTTTGTCAACATGCTACCAGCCTTTCAAACCTACTGCTTGCAGCAATCAACATCTGTCAACATGCTTAACACACTGGAGAAGGAAAAAGAGTTGCTTAGGTAAAAAACAAACAACAACAAAAAAAAACATGCAGTACAAGAAACTGCTTAGACCATTTTCCTAAATTTTCTAATCTCTTTGCCAACTGCACATAGGTTTAGGCAGTGTCTTTAAAGAACAAAACATACTGTGAGAAATTTTTTAAACCAACACATGCTAATCTGTGGGCATTCCCAAAGGCATTGTAGCCTTTAGTGTTAGACTGTTTATAACTGATATTCTGTTTACCTACTTGACATTTACTGGGGCAATTCTTTGCAGATGGCGATTTTAATATAGTAAAAATCCTTTTAAATTGCCCACTTAGGTAACTATTTAACTTTGCTTGTTATTTTAATTCCTATTTTAGCAATTTCATACAACAATTTACCGAACAACCATTTGATTTAATAGTCCGTAAAGTAGTATTTCAGACTACTGTAATGTTTCTGTAATGTATATACGAAGATTTTTTAAAAGTATACCTTGTGTGTTTTTAAAGTATATACAATATACATTATTTTCATGCAGAAGCCTTTAAAAAAATTACAGCATTTGCATGAATTTGGGTGTCACTACAATTACACTGATAAAACACCTCATATCTGCAATATGAAAATGCATATTTTACTAATGTTGGGTCCGAGTTCACCTTTGTCAAGTTTGAGTCGAGACCAAGTCCTTAACCAATCGATTTCGAGTCCAAAAGGGGCCGAGTTGGTCTCAAGTCCAAGTCCTTTATGGCCGAGTCCAGAAATTAATTAAATTGAAAAAAGATTTGAAATTGCAATTGTAAATTCATAACTGAGCTGTTAAATTAATATTTTAACCTTCACAAACCAATGGCAACATAAATGTAACAAAAATACCACTTTTACATCTTGCCATTGCCATTTAATATTTTTATTTCATGTCATCAGCACCTCAACTAATTTCCTATCAAAAAATGGTTTCAAAGGAAAAAAGGGATATAGAGGTATATGTAGAACTTTTATTAGATTACAGGTGTATGAAAATACAATAACAAAACAGCTTAATTTGTATCACACTATATTGTGTCCTCCAGTTCGAGCTGACATTTTGATTATTTGATGCGTCTCCCCCACAGTTATATAGGTTGAGAGAGTACAGAGTAGAGTTACATTCAGCAGCGTCATAACAACAAGCTTCCTGCTTTATTACTGCTTTTAATCTGTCTGTGAATTACAACAAACTCATTTCTGAACACAGCTCTGTTCTTGTAACTTTTTTGTTTCATTTTAATTCCTAAAATGGAAAAAAATCCCTATCAGCAGGGTTTATGCTATTTACTACATTAAGAAGTGCAGTTCACATTTTACTTGAAATTCAAGACTGGAATCAACCAATTGCTAATGTTTAGGGGTGGGCGATATGACTGCAATCTTATATCACGATAATGATACGTTTTCTCAGGTAGGTCCGTCAGTAGTTTTCAAGTAAGAAATACAACGGAAATTGAATAAAGCAATTAAATGTAAAATAAAATAGACTTCACTATATGACATATACAGTGATTCTTATTAAATTTACTGAAGTTATTCAGTCCAATGACTGAATAAGTGATTTTCTCTTTGTCTTTTGTTGTTTAACATTAATGACACAGACAGCAGCAGGTTTATTAGACTGCTGTCACTTTATGACCTAATGCACAGATCCAATATACTGTATTGACACACCTCCGATTTTTTTCCCAACTGTTTACATTCACTTAAGACATAACAGTGTTTGCGTGAATACTCGGCCAGACCTGCATTTTGACATGATGTGTGTGTGCATTTATTTATATTTACATTTATTCATTTAGCAGACGCTTTTATCCAAAGCAACTTACAGATGAGAAAATACAAGCAAAGCGATATATCAAGCAGAGAACAATACAAGTAGTGCTACCATACAAGATCCATTAATTGAGTTCCAGAAGAAGCAAAGTGCGCAGAGTAGAGGTGTAAGTGCAATTTTTATTTATTTATTTTTTTATTTATTTTTTTTTTAATATGAGTTGGTTTGGTGTTCACGGAAGAGGTGGTTCTTTAGCTGTTTTTTGAAGATGGTGAGAGATTCTGCGGTCCGGATTGAGGTTGGAAGTTCATTCCTCCACTGAGGAACAGTTAGTTTGAAGGTTCTGGAAAGGGGCCTTGAGCCACGCTGAGTAGGAACTACTAATCTACTACCAATAATAACTACTGCTAATCGATCACAGATTGCGTGAGGGAACGTAAGCCTTCAGGAGAGAGTTGAGGTAGGAGGGTGCTGATCCAGACAAGGTATTGTAGGTGAGCAGCAAGGCCTTGAATTTGATGCGGGCGGCTACAGGAAGCCAGTGGAGGGAGATGAAGAGGGGTGTGACATGGGTTCTCTTGGGCTGGTTGAAGACAAGGCGTGCTGCAGCATTCTGAATCATCTGGAGGGGTTTGATGGAGCTGGCTGGGAGTTGCAGTAATCCAGTTTTGAGATAACAAGAGCCTGGACTAGTATCTGTGTAGCCTGTTCGGTGAGGTAGGGTCTGATTTTCTTGATGTTGTACAGGATGAACATACAGGACCGTGCAGTTGTTGAGATGTGGTCTGTAAAGGTCAAGCTGTCATCGAGAATCACCCCAAGGTTCCTGGCCATCTTGGTTGGCTTGAGTGTGGTTGAGCTGAGCTGTACAGTAAGGTTGTGGTTGATTGAGGGACAGGCTGGGATGACGAGAGGCTCAGATTTTGCCAGGTTGAGCTTAAGATGGTGTTCCCTCATCCAGACCGAGATGTCCGACAGGCAAGCAGAGATGCGTGCTGAGACGGATGGATCGTCAGGCTGGAAGGACAAATAGAGCTGGGTGTCGTCAGCATAGCAATGATATGAGAAGCCATGAGACTCAATCACCTGCCCTAGAGATGTAGTGTAGATAGAAAAGAGGAGTGGACTGGGAACTGACCCCTGTGGAACGCCAGTTGTGAGTTGCTGAGTTTCAGAAATACCTCCCCTCCATGATACCTTGAAGGATCTGTCATAGAGATAGGATTCCACCCAGCGCAGAACCGTTCCAATGATGCCCAGGCTGGAGAGAGTTGACAGGAGGATCTGATGGTTCACAGTGTCGAAAGCAGCAGAGAGGTCAAGTAGGATGATGACAGATGATCTATAGGTTGCTCTTGCTAGTCGTAAGGCTTCAGTGACGGAAATCAGAGCAGTCTCCGTGGAGTGATTGCTCTTGAAGCCAGACTGCTTGGTGTCCAGGAGGTTGTTCTGTGTGAGAAAATTGGAGAGTTGATTAAAAACGGCTCTTTCAAGAGTTTTGGAAAGAAAAGGGAGGAGGGAAACGGGTCTGTAGTTGTCAACTAAAGCAGGGTTAAATGAGGTAACCAGTGTTACCATTTAAGCGGTGGAGTAACCTGGGCCTGCTTAAAGGAGGTAGGGTATGTGCCAGTAGAGAGGGAGGTGTTAAAGATGTGTGTGAGTGCAGGTAATAGTGTGGGAGAGATGGACTGAAGAAGGTGAGAAGGGATAGGGTCAAGAGGACAGGTCGTGGGACGGCTAGAGAGGAGGAGTTTAGAGACATCAGTCTCTGAGAGGGGAGAGAAGGAAGTCAGTTGGGAGTTACATGGAGGAGGAGCCGGTCTATGCATGTCTGGGGTTGAGAACTGGTTCCTGATTGATGTAACCTTGTTGGAAAAGAAAGTGGCAAAGTCATCTGCAGTGAGAGAGGTAGGGGAAGGGGGAGGAGAGGGGCAGAGAAGAGAGGAAAAGGTTTTGAAGAGAGTGCGGGTGTTGGGAGAGCTACCAATCTTCTCTTGGTAATATGTGGCTTTAGCAATGGAGATGCTATTGGAAAAAGAGGAGAGAAGTGTCTGGTAATTGGTTAGGTCAGTTGGGTTGTTAGATTTACGCCATTTCCTTTCAGATGCTCTTAGTTTGGCCTGGTTGTTATGCAGAGCTTCTGAGAGCCAAGGGCTAGGGGGTGATGTGCGAGCAGGTCTGGAGGTTAGGGGGCAGATGCTGTCAAGAGAAAATGTTAGGGTGGAACATAGCATGTCAGTTGCGGTGTTTTAGTCAAGTGAGGAGAGGTGGCTATCAGAGGGAAGTAAGGTTGTGACAACAGAGGAGAACTGTGAGGGGGAAAGGGAGCAAAGATTGCGACGAAAAGAGATAGAGGGTGGAGACAGTGAAGGGGGTGAGGGGAGAGAAATGGAGAACTGGATAAATAAATGGTCAGAGGTGTGGAAAGGAGTAATGAGAAGATTGTGTGTGGTGCAATTACGTGTGAGGATGAGGTCGAGCTGTTTGCCGGCTTTGTGGGTTGCTGGTGTGGTGAACTGCTTGAGGTCAAATGTGGGAAGGAGAGCAAGAAAGTCAGCTGCATGTCGCTTGTCTAGATGAATGTTGAAATCACCAAGGACCAGAAGAGGAGTTCCATCTACCCTGGGATGGGAGAAGTTGGGAGAAGTTGAAGTTGGCGGCTAGGGCAGCGGGTGTGGCACTGTTCTCAGCATGGATCCAGGTCTCAGTCAGAGCCAGCACACTGAGGTTGGAGTGGGTTGCAAAGGCAGGAATAAAATCTGCCTTGTTGACAGCAGATTGGCAGTTCCAAAGTCCTATAGAGAATGAGAGGGAACCATGCATAGGCCACATTCAGAGAGCGTAGGTTGTCCAAGTTGCGTACTTTTCTGGGAGTATGCCGCGGTCTGTGCCTGTGGCAAATAGCAGGGAAACTGATGACACATGTTAGTACCTGTGTAAACAGGTAAACAACAAGAGGAATAAAGGGAGAAAAAAAAGTATTCTTAGCAGCACGTGTGGTGTCTTGTCTGTGTCCTTGCTTGGTGGACTCGTGCAGGTAGACTCGCAGGTCTTTACACGAGCTCGGTCTTCACACGATAAGGGCTGACGCTTCCGCCTCAGCGTTTCTTAATTATTAAATACTGCTGTGTTTCACAGCTGAGCATGCCTCTTTAATTAGCAAAACAAAGAGTAGTCGCGTGAACGAGCGACTCCCGACCGAAACCGAATATGAATACCGGAATTAGCTTTAATCTAGCAACGTGTATACAGCTCGTAGCAACAAGGAAGCGCAGTTACAGCTTCTATCTGACAATCGGTGCTAAAACTAGTTTCAACAAAAAATTTTTTAGTTGAAACTATTTGACCATCCAAGCGTAATAAGCCGCTAAAGAGAATTCAGTACTCACACGATGAGGCGGCTTTCTGTGTCCGCGTTTCAAAGTGTGCGTGCACAGAAAGTCTCCTGGTCAGGCAGGGAGACATTCATTAATTTCTTGTTATCTTAATTTTTGTTGTTATTTATTTTTTATCTTTCTTTTCATGTTACACATGACGCAGACTCGAGTGTATTCTGAAAAATCTGAGTCCAAAATGTCCAAGTCCGTGTCAAGTTCGAGTACAAATTTACCTGAGTGCAAGTTCGTTCATGATTGTACTCGAGTCTGAGTCCGGGTTCGAGTACCCCAACTCTATATTTTACTTTAGAATACTGGTCACATGACCAGTATGTCTCACTAAGCTTGTGCAGGCCTTGAGACACATTGGAAATCAATATGAATTCATATATGACTGGTTTTCTTGCTGTCCTCCAGGATTTTCCTTGATGTATCCCAGAATGACAATACGGCCCTGCGTCGCATGAATCTGCGCTCCTTCCTCATGGCTCCATTGCAGCGTGTGACCAAGTATCCGCTGCTGTTGAGCCGTATCATCAAGGCCACCAACGAATACCACCCTGATTACGAGCGTCTGAAGGAGGCCAAAAGTCGTGTGGAGTCTCACCTGGAGCACATCAACATGAAGAGCAAGCAGGAGGGCACAGCCACGTGGTCTCTGCGCTCCTTCAGGCGTGAGAGCCGCAAGAACCGTGAAGTGATAAACATTGAGATGAGAGAGACATCCATGAAGCTTGTAGGCTGGGCTCGTGAGAGCACGCGCTTTATTATGGAGGGTCCGCTGCAGATCTCGCAGCCTGCTGATGGCCAGTGGGTGAAAAAAGGCAGCAAGTCCCTAAAGTTCCAGAATGTTCAAAGCCTGCTAATGGTGCACACGGCAGATGGAGGGCTACGTGGAGACCAGACAGAGACCTTTGAGACCGTGCAGGATGGTGTGCTTGTACTGATTAAAGATAAAAGCAGTGGCAAGTTTGCTGTACTGCGTGAGCCCATCCATCTGGCTAACTGTGTGGTTTCGACCGACCCGGACTGTGATGACACGTTCGAGGTGCTGGACATCCGACGCGAAGCCTTTGTTTTACGTGCCCCTGACAAGTCACGTACACAGCAATGGTTTCGTCTAATTAAGAGGTACGCGTGTGATCTGGGCCTGTGGAAAAAAAGACGCAACGCACTCCCTAATATAATGATCAACACGTCCCAGAGCCGTTCTTGAGACTTATTTAAGCAACTGGTGGAAATCATTTCAAAAATATTTAATTGACAGTATTACGTTATGGGAAAACAAATGTTTGATGATTTGGCCAGAAAAGTGCACTTTCTTTAGGTAAACACTGACGCAACAAAATGGGGGGGGGGATCAGCTTTTGGTGGACCCAAATGAGAATGTGGTTGGGAACATCACTGGCCACAGATTGTGCAATTTGCTATTGACATAAATGTTTTCAATAATTATTTGTAACAGCATGAGTGAAAATATTTGTTTAAAAATTATACAGAGAAAGAAAATTATCATTAGAAATCCTTTTTAACAAAGACACACAAAAGTGACAAATAGTGTAATGTGTGAATACTGAGCCAGATTTCATGTGGGTTTTTTTTTTCCCCCATTAAGATATGTCACAGCTCTCTTCCTGTTTTCTTTAGTCTGCAAAATGACTAAATGTTCCATTTCCACTACCAGTGAAGCGTTCAAGGCAATTTGCGTTTGTGTCACTGTAATTTAATTTGAAGCTATAATGAGCTACTCACGCCATCTGAATCCTAAAAGACTCATATACCTGCATCATCACTGTGCTGGGGGAACAAAGCAGCAATAACTAACAAGCACATTGTAGCTACAGTACACTAATGCTGGTTTTAATTCACCATTCTCCTTACTGACACACTGCAGTAAGATAAACATAACAACATTTGTTTTATATACATATACAGTAGCAAGTCTTTTATCAATCAGTAATGTTGATTTCACTAATTGCTGTTGCCACACTAAAGTTAGTGGTGAAACTGCATCTGGTCACAATATAGTAGCAGTAACTTTAAATTTTGGAGTGTCAGAAAGAGATCTTCCAAAACCAAGAAACGTTAACCATTTGATAAATGATAGGAAAGAAAACTGCGTGCCTTTCGTTTGATTGCCTACTGACGCATCAGAGCCTGTTTCCCCCGCTCCAATTAAATCTTATGAGAAAATGTGTTGTTCTCTAAACGTCTCCCACAATCTCCATCAAGCTAAGAGAAAGTCTTATTTTCTGTTTAATGCACTTTAGCCTATGATGTGGAAATATTTGTTTTAATTATTAAAAGCTTTACTCTTTATTTTCAAACCAAGAAAGCTGATGGTTGACTTGAGCAATATCCATCAACCAAATCATCTAGTATGGCATCCATCCATCCATCCATTTTCTATACCGCTTATCCTACAGGGTCATGGGGAACCTGGAGCCTATCCCAGGGAGCATGGGGCACAATGTGGGGTACACTCTGGAAGTGGTGCCAATCCACCACAGGACACAATCACATACACATTCACACACCCATTCATACACTACGGACACTTTGGACATGCCAATCAGCCTACCATACATGTTTTTGGACTGGGGGAGGAAACCGGAGTACCCAGAGGAAACCCCCGCAGCACGGGGAGAACATGCAAACTCCACACACACAGAGCAGCGGCGGGAATTGAACCCCCAACCCTCAAGGTATGAGGCGAACGGGCTAACCTTGCACCCAATCTAGTATGCCATTTTCCAAAGTTGTCCTAATGCTAAATATAATTAATATTTTAAACACGTACTTGCTGTTACATTTCCCTTATGAGGATGCATAATATGTGACATAATTCAAATTAAATTGTAAAACATTTGCATTTTTGTGTAAAGCAGTGTAATTTCAATTTCAGTGTCTAAACTTGTCAGATTCTGCCATATTTAAAAGGTTACAACAATTCTTACATTTCCAATGGCACTTTCTCATCCCCATACTACAAATGGGATTTTGGGAGGGAATTTTTTAAAAGGCATGCATTTCAGGGAAGTGTAAACTTGTGGAGGTGGTTGCAGACTCTCTTGGACTGTTTTTATTTATATATTTATATATATATATATATATATATATATATATATATATATATATATATATATATATATATATATATAGTACCAATTGCTAAGGACAAATATTGAGTATATCAGATACTGCTAATCTGGGATTTTCACACACAAGTCTTTAGAGTTTACACTGAATGATGCAAAAAAAAAAAAAGTATCTTGTGTGGAGGGGCTGCAAGCTGAAATGTCTTGTTGATGAGAGAGATCAGCGAAGAATGAACAGACTGGTCTGGGATGACAGGAAGTCTATAGTTAATCAAATCGACACTCTTTACAACTGTGGTGAGCAGAAAAGCGTCTCAGAATGCACAACACATCAAACCTTGAGGTGGATGAGCTACAACAACAGACGACCATATCAGGTTCCACTCCTGTCAAACACCTTCCTCTAAAACACATGATGTCCATTCACTGTTCCACCCACAGCACTTGACTGACAGGTCTTGTTCACTGAATATGCAAATACAGGATTGCAAAGGTGTTTTATTTTGTCCCAGGTGTAGCAGTGGATGAGAGAGAGCAATTGCAAATGTCCAAATTACTATTACTTTTCCCATACAGCACAGCCATAGCAGTTTAGACATTAAAAATGAAATGTTTAATAGACTTTAGTTTAATTTTGGCAGGAATTGCACATTGTTGTGCAGAGAAAAACAAATGTGAATATACGTTTTGCAATTTAAATGAGAATCTTATTATGCACACTCGTAACGGAACTGCTGTTGCAAACATTGTTTAAATTATAATTTTCTAATCAGCATTTCAATAAA